>NC_085998.1:2404495-2459495 GCF_030014385.1 Trichomycterus rosablanca
GTCCAAATTGTGCCCAAAGTGTCAATATTTTGTGTGACCACCATTATTATCCAGCACTGCCTTAACCCTCCTGGGCATGGAATTCACCAGAGCGGCACAGGTTGCTACTGGAATCCTCTTCCACTCCTCCATGATGACATCACAGAGCTGGTGGATGTTAGACACCTTGAACTCCTCCACCTTCCACAGGTGCTCAATTGGGTTTAGTCCATCACCTTTACCTTCAGCTTCCTCAGCAAGGCAGTTGTCATCTTGGAGGTTGTGTTTGGGGTCGTTATCCTGTTGGAAAACTGCCATGAGGCCCAGTTTTCGAAGGGAGGGGATCATGCTCTGTTTCAGAATGTCACAGTACATGTTGGAATTCATGTTTCCCTCAATGAACCGCAGCTCCCCAGTGCCAGCAACACTCATGCAGCCCAAGACCATGATGCTACCACCACCATGCTTGACTGTAGGCAAGATACAGTTGTCTTGGTACTTCTCACCAGGGCGCCGCCACACATGCTGGACACCATCTGAGCCAAACAAGTTTATCTTGGTCTCGTCAGACCACAGGGCATTCCAGTAATCCATGTTCTTGGACTGCTTGTCTTCAGCAAACTGTTTGTGAGCTTTCTTGTGCGTCAGCTTCCTTCTGGGATGACGACCATGCAGACCGAGTTGATGCAGTGTGCGGCGTATGGTCTGAGCACTGACAGGTTGACCTCCCACGTCTTCAACCTCTGCAGCAATGCTGGCAGCACTCATGTGTCTATTTTTTAAAGCCAACCTCTGGATACGACGCCGAACACGTGGACTCGACTTCTTTGGTCGACCCTGGCGAGGCCTGTTCCGAGTGGAACCTGTCCTGGAAAACCGCTGTATGACCTTGGCCACCATGCTGTAGCTCAGTTTCAGGGTGTTAGCAATCTTCTTATAGCCCAGGCCATCTTTGTGGAGAGCAACAATTCTATTTCTCACATCCTCAGAGAGTTCTTTGCCATGAGGTGCCATGTTGAATATCCAGTGGCCAGTATGAGAGAATTGTACCCAAAGCACCAAATTTAACAGCCCTGCTCCCCAATTACACCTGGGACCTTGACACATGACACCAGGGAGGGACAACGACACATTTGGGCACAATGTGGACATGTTCACTGTGGGGTGTACTCACTTATGTTGCAGCTATTTAGACATTAATGGCTGTGTGTTGAGTTATTTTCAGAAGACAGTAAATCTACACTGCTATACAAGCTGTACACTGACTACTCTAAGTTATATCCAAGTTTCATGTCTATAGTGTTGTCCCATGAAAAGATATAATGAAATATTTTCAGAAATGTGAGGGGTGTACTCACTTTTGTGATACACTGTGAGAGAGAGTGTAAATGGTGTGTGTGTGTGTGTGTGTGTGTGTGTGTGTGTGTGTGTTTGTATGTACGAGAGAGTGTGTGTTTGAGTTTGAGTGTGTGTGAGAGAGAGTGTAAGTGTGTGTGTGTGTGTATGTAAGAGAGTGTGTGTGCGTGTGTAAGAGAGAGTGTAAATGGTGTATGTGTGTGTGTGTGTATGTAAGAGAGAGTGTGTGTGTTTGTGTGTGTGTGAGCATGTGAGTGTGTGTTTGTATGTGTGTGTGAAAGTCAGAGTGTGGATGCGAGTGTGTGTCAGTGTGTGTGTGTGTGTATTTGGGTGTATGAGTGTGTGAGAGACTAAGTGTGTGTGTGTGTGTGTGTGTGTGTGTGTGTGTGTGTGTGTGTGTGTGTGTGTGTGTGTGTGAAAGTGTGTGTGTGCGTGTGTGGGGTTCAAGGGCGCTCAAGGATTCAAGGGCCCAACAGAGGCAACCTGGCAGTGGTGGGGCTTGACCCAGCAACCTTCTGATTACTAGTCCAACACCTTAACTGCTAGGATAGAACTACCCTACAGTACTGTGACAGAATACAGTCTAAGCAATTGAGGGTAAAGGGGCCTCACTGAACCCTTCAAGGGCCAAACTGTGGTAACCCTGGCAGAGGTGGAGCTTGAACCAGCAACCTTCTGATTGCATGTCCAGTACCATTAGGCTACAGCTACCCTACAGTACTGTGACAATATACAGTCTAAGCAATTGAGGATTAAGGGGCCTTGCTTAAGGGCCCAACAGTGGCAGCCTGGCAGTGGTGGGGCTTGAACCAGCGACCTTCTGATTACTAGTCAGGCACCTTAACCGCTAGCCCTACAGTACTGTGACACAATACAGTCTAAGCAATTGAGACTTAAGGGGCCTCACTGAACCCTTCAAGGGCCCAACAGAGGTAACCCTGGCAGATGAACTCTTCTCGCTACTCTCACTGTTGTTCGCTGGAGTCCCAGAGCCTCGGCGCTGAGACTTTGTAGCCCCATCCCAGACTGACCAGGATCCTGATTTAGGAGACACACCATGTGGTCAAAAGTATTTGGACACCTGAGCCATGAGACAAACAAACCTTCATCTAGAGAAGCTTCTCACAAGACTATAGTATGGGAATTTGTGGCCATTCAGTGGTACAGAAGAGCTGATTGGTTTGGCCAGTCGGTGTTCCGATTCATCCCAGATCTGTTGAGTGAGGTTGAGGTCAGGGCTCTGTGCAGGACGCCGAAGTTTCTTTTGTTTTCACTGTGTTTATAGACGTGATTAGTCGGTCTGTGATGAACGTCCAGCTCCTCCTGATGACCGAGCGGCTGACGGAGCTTCTCGTCTCTGCTGTGTTTCTCTATAAAAGCTTTTATTTGTCGTGATAAATCCGGAGCTTTAATGAGGTGTCCCGTCTCTTTACGGCGCTCGCTGATCCTCGCTGTGATTTAAGCGTCCGCATCGCGTCGCTTTGTGTATTATTTATTTATTTTTTTGCCTTTTTCTTCCTTTCTTTCTTTTATTTTTACATTTTTTATGCATTCAGATTCTCAGAGAGGTAAAATATTCCGTTTAAATAATTCATGATTTTATCACACGCGCCGCAAAGTGCGAACACGTCCAAAAATGAAATAAAATAAAAGGAGGACGAGGACAGAGCGCAAAAAGCTGATCTGGATCTGAACTGATTTATCAGCCTCATGAATATAAAGTGCACCCGGTTGTTTTGCTCGTACTGATTTGAAAACGTTTGCCTGGGCACCACCTACTGGGCAGAGGACAACATTGAGCGCTAGTTTGCTGGGTAGGAGGGAAAAGACATGACTAAAAAAGTGGGCGGGGTCTTTGGTGCTGTGTAATGACCCTGTTTAGTAGAAGTGGAGGAATGTGGAGATTAGTGTGACTCTCCATGCGCGAGACCGACCTTACACGCCGATCCATCAAAGTACAGGCGAATAAGAAGGGGTCGGTAAAGCATATACTCTCCTCATACACTATCAAGGTCTCCAGCAGCAGAAGAGGAACTGGGTATGACTAAATCAGCAGAAATAAAATGTCTGTTACCATCTACCGTACTTAATATTACTGAAAGATTGAGGACAAGAAATTTCAGTTGAATGTACACCACGTGACCCTTGAGCCCTCAGACAGCTACTGTGATAAATACAGCCACATGAGCTCGTACTTCAGAAAACCGGTGTTACTTAACACGGTCCGCCGCTGCGTCGAGAAAGAGACGCCGAGCTCGTCTCAGACGGACCGGAAGACAGCAGAACGGAGTCAGACCAGTCCACGGTTTGGCGAGTTCTCCACCTCTGGGATCTGGAGCTCTTGAGTCTTGCGCCAAACGGGCACAATCGGTCGTGCCTAAAAGATAGAGGGAGGGAGGTCGCCGAGGTTCCATGTTACTGACGCAGAATGCTTTTGGACTGTGGGTCAGTTCCCTGCGGCGTAATCCGACACCTCCTCAGGTTCAGCTCACAGACAGATGATCTCACGCTCTCCTCGTGTATAATGTGTTCATAATGACAGACGTTGGGTTTTGCACCTTTCGCTGATATCAGTCCGGATGGTTCTGTCCTTTTCGTCTCTGTCACGGAGAACTCGCCAAACCGTGGACTCGTCCGACTCCGTTCTGCCGTCTTTCGGTCCGACTGTGACGAGCTCGGCGTCTCTTTCTCGACGCAGTGGCGGACCGTTTTAAGTAACACCGGTTTTCTGAGGTACTTCAGAGCTCATGTGGCTGTATTTATCACAGTAGTGTGACGGTTTCTCATACAGTGCTGCCTGAGAGCTTAAAGGTCACGTACTGTAAGTTACCAGGAGTTTCTGGTGCTCAATCTTTCAATAATATTATGTACAGTAGATAGTAACAGACTTTATTTCTGCATTTTCTCCCGATTTCATCATAGCCAGTTCCTCTTCCTCTGCCGGAGACCCTGATGGGGTCTGTCTCGCAACGGTAATCGACGCAACGGATCTATAATGCGCAAACTCTGCACCGCTGGGACACGAAGCTCTTGAGTCTGTGCTGTCGGCCGGCCTGGCGCCTGACAGGCACAGTCGACCGTGCCTGAGGGACGGATGGAGGCCGCCGAGGTTCCACGTCGCTGATGCAGAATGGAGCATGACCGCCGGGCGTGATGCGGCTCTCTGTGAGACTCCGTCGCTGACAGGTGACGAGTGCTAGTCTGCAGCCCTCTCCGATCAGGGTGGGGGGGCGCGCAGGGGGGGTCTGGGGCAACAACGGGACAATGGAACACAACGAGGTGACACACACACACACACACACACTTCTGTGGAGGATAATGTGCATATAGTGAAAGCTCCTGGGTTGGAACTGTCATCCTGTCAACATTGTTTGCCAAAACATGCCCCCCCCCAGGAGAGAGTGTGTGTGTGTGTGTGTGTGTGTGTGTGTGTGTGTGTGTGTGTGTGTGTGTGTGTGTGTGTGCGTGCGCACCCATGAGACTTTGCGTCTCTGTGAACTTTGTACTATTGACATGGAACGTCTGACAGTTTTTTCCTCTCCGGAGGAAACGGGTGAGCCGAACACACACACACACACACACACACACACAGCAGGAATGGCTCGGTTCCAGCTCAGATTAAGCCCTTGGTCACTTCCACTGATCCCTAGAGCACACCGGATTAGCATAATCCATACTGGAATGCGAATCCACATTAGCTCGACTTTCAAGGTGACACCGGCGACCGTCGGGCGGAATGCTAATGATCGGCGGTTTCCGATGAGCCGCTCTGCTCATGAATATTCCGCACGGGAGCGCGGGGACGACGTTACCGAGGCGACTGTGCCCGTCCCAAACCGTCCTCACATCCCGGTGCGGCGCACTTCTGCAGAACGGTTTCGGTTCCTCTCGAAACGCTCGTGGCGGGACGGTGGAGGATCAAGCGTACGTTACTGTTTTTGAAGGATGAAAAAGGTCGCCTCCAGCTGGAGACGGCTGGACTTCTTTGTGATGGTTGTCCTCCAGGAATATGTGAATTTTAGGAAAGAGCGTTTGCACCACAGGGTGCGTCTGGTTCTGGAAACACAGCCTCAGGTTTGTTGAAGCTGAACGTCGTGAACGTCGTGAACGTCGTGGCTTGAAGAACAACAGCCGCTCTTTTGAGGAGGCTTCTCACAAGGCTTTGAAGTACGTCTGTGGGAATTTGTGCCCTAGTTTGCTGGGTAGGAGGGAAGAGACGGGACTAAAAAGTGGGCGGGGTCTTTGGCGCTGTGTAAGGACCCTGGTTAGTAGAAGTGGAGGAACGTGGAGATTAATGTGTGACTCTCCATGCGCAAGACCGACCTCACACGCCGATCCACCGAAGTACGGGAGGATAAGAAGGAGTCGGAGGGAGGGCGTGTCAGGAGAATATACCCTCCTTGTACAATAAGGTCGCCTGTCTCCAGCTGGACTTCTTTGTGATGGTTGTCCTCCAGGAATATGTGTAGGTTGTTAGGAAGGAGCGTTTGCACCACAGGGTGCGTCTGGTTCTAGAAAAACAGCCTCAGGTTTGTTGTAGCTAAACGTCGTGGCTTGAGGAACAACTGCAGCACTTTTGGAGGACAACCATCACAAAGGGCAATTGTAGCCTAGTGGTTAAGATACTGGACTTGTAATCAGTATGTCGCTGGTTCAAGCCTCACCACCACCAGGTTGCCACTGTTGGGCCCTTGAGCAAGGCCCTTAACCCTCATTTGCTTACACAGCATACTGTCACAGTTCTGTAAGTCACTTTGTATAAAAAAGCGTCCGCTAAATACCCAAAATGTAAATGTAAATGTTTTGAGGAATCTTTGAAGTACGTCTGTGGGAATTTGTGCCCGTTCAGTCCAAAGATGAAAGCCTCAGTTGATGTTCCGGTTCATCCCAGAGCTGTTGAGTGGGGCTGAGGTCAGGGCTCTGTTCAGGACACTGGAGCTTTTCTTCATGTCTTTAAAAAGCTCACTCATGCTGGAACAGGAAAGGACCTTCCCTAACCTGTTGCTGCATATAATTTCCTATTACACATAGACAACCCTGCTAATTATTGATTCAGGTGTTTTAGCCACACCCATCGACCTAACATTGCGTCATATGAGAGAACTCCAGTGGCCTAAGCAGAGCCACTTGGATGAATCAGAAACCCGACCGTGAGCCAGGCCTTTTGGCCTAATTTCAATGCACTTTTGGTCAAATTGGAACAAATCCGTACAGAAGCAGTTCAAAATGTTGTAGCAAGCCTGTTCAGAGGAGTAGGGGCTGTTATGGCTGCGAGGGACGGAGTCACAATCAGGTGCTTTATTTTTATTTTGGGAGCTGTGGTGTTTCAGTTCATTGACGTTTGTTTAAACCTTTCACTAATATCAGTCTGGATGGTCCTGTCCTTTTCTGTCTTCGTCACAGAGAACTCGGCATCCGATCTGTGGACTCATCCGACTACAACGTCTTTCGGTCCATCTGAGACGAGCTCGGGCCCAGAAAACTCTGCGTCTCTTTTTCGATGCAGCGGCGAACCGTGTTAAGTAACAACGGTTTTCTGAAGTACTTCAGAGCTCATGTGGTTGTATTTATCACAGTAGCGTGACTGAGGGTTTAAACTGCCGTTTCCGGACCTGAAGCTTTTCACAATATTTTGTACAGTAGATGGTAGCATTAGTTCTCCCAGTTTAGTCGTAGCCAGTTCCTCTTCCTCTGCTGGAGACCCCGATGGTGTATGAGGAGGGTATATTCTCCAGACACGCCCTCCCTCCGACCACTGCTTATTCGCCCGTACGTCTAACGCATGTAGAGTCACGCACTGATCTCCACGCACCTCCACTTCTATAGTAACCAGGGTCCTTACACAGCGTCAAAGACCCCGCCCACTTTTTTGTCAAACTCGGAGAGTCCAAAACCCCAGAGAAATGTTCTTCCTGAACTGATTCATGACTCTCCTTTTAAGTTTGGAACACAGTAGTGAGCCTTGACCCATCATTGCTTATCCCTGATCATGATTCCCTCACCTGCTCATCGTGGGATGTTCAGAAATGGTGTAGCTTGAACCTTCTACGAACTTTTAACTCTTATTTTGCCGAACTTTCTAGGAAATAGGTTTTTATTCATTTCTTAGAATCATTCAGCACTTAAAGGAACGTTTTTTATGCCAGGCTGTTTGCAGTAATTGGCGCCACCGCAGCGAAATGCGTTCGTGCTAATTACGCGGCGGCTGAGTGCAGGTCACGCTGCGTAATGTGCGGCTTGGGAAATGGCGATATCGCTTAAACAGCGGCTGGCGGAGCAACCGCAGTCGCGGTCAGACGTTCCCCTCGGTGCTTGGTGCCAATCCATTGTGTGTGCGTGAGGGCTAATAAATGGCATTGTTATTGTCCGCGCGGTGTAAACTGGAGCCGCCGTGGTGGCAGAAAGGCGGCGTGATTGTTTCCATGCTGGGAAAATTGGAATCCCGCGATGAGCCGGAACTGGAACAGTCCCACCGCTCCAGTCTGTCCGGTTATTTATGTTCTTTGTCATCCAGGTTTTTGTTTAGCATTTGTCTTCCAGTCATCCCAATATTTCCAGGTATTAGTGTGACCGTACGTCCCCTTTCCCCCGGACGTGTCCCCTTTTTTGGACCTAATAATGCGTCCAGGATTTTGGGATTGCTAAATCACCCAAAATGTCCAAAAATGAGCGCTCATGTGGCGCAGCGGTAAAAACACACACTAGAACACCATCGCTGGGCAGCCACATTAACAACAATTGGCCTGTTGTTCAGATATGGGCGGGACTAAGACTGGATGGTGTCTCTCTCTCATGACTGGTGCAATTACGCCCCCTGCTGGCTGATTGATGCCGCCTGCACAGAGATGAGAAGAGTGCTCTCAGGGTGTGTCTCTCCGTACACAACGCTGAGCTGCACTGCACTCGTCAAAGTGTAGGTGATGAGATGCGTACGGCTGCTGCCCACGTGTCGGAGGGGGCGTGGGTTAGCTTCGTTCTCCTCAATCAGAGCGGGGATCGGCATTGGTGGAGAGGAAGCGTGACGCAATTGGGCAACTGGACGCGTTAAAAGGGAGAAAAAAAGGAGAAAATATATAAATAAAATATATATAAATATAAAAAGTGTTTTTGTCTCAGTCGGGATCTTTGGGAAGCAGAATGCAGGACCTGCAGGCGTGGCAGGATGGTGGAAAAAGATCCAGCGTACGTTACTCTTTTTGAAGGACGAATACGCTCGTCTTCACTTTAAAACACCAGCTGGAAGATGCTGGCCTTCTTTTTGATGGTTGTCCTCCAGGAATACGTGAAAGTCAACAGGGAGGAGCGTTTGCACCACAGGGTGCGTCTGGTTCTGGAAAAACCAGGGCTTTGTTGGTTTCTTCGCCCAGCGTGACAGTTGCTGTGTTTGTGTATGGGAATTTGTGCCCATTCAGTCCAAATATGAATCCCTCAGTCAGTGTTCCGGTTCATCCCAGAGCTCTTGAGTGGGGCTGAGGTCAGGGCTCTTTGCCGGTCCAATAAAGGTGGCAGTATAGCAAAACACAAAACTGCAGCTAAACAAGAGAGTTCAGCAGGTAAAGACCAAATCAAACAAGCATTCAAAAGGTTGCTGGTTCGAGCCCCACCAGTGCTCTTGAGCTAGTCCCTTAACCCTCAATTGCTCAGACAGTACACGGTCCCAGTAATGTAATTCACTTTGGATAAAAACTTCCGTTAAATGCTGAAAGTGTAAATGTAAAATAAAGCAGAAGATGCTGTTACTGCTGCAGAGGGAGTTTTTGCGTTTCACAACAGCTACAGATGGATGAACTGCAGCACGTCTGCCTTGATAAAAAATCTTTCCCTGATTCTGAAACAGCGTAAACATCTCCAAGTGAGCGTACTAAGACTTCCTCAAATAATTCAGTGTTTTTGTCTCGGTCGGGATCTTTGGGAAGCAGAATGCAGGACCTGCGGGCGTGGCGGGACGGTGGAAGAAGATCCAGCGTACGTTACTGTTTTTGAAGGACCAATACGCTCGTCTTCACTTTAAAACCCCAGCTGGACGAAGCTGGACTTCTTTCTGATGGTTGTCCTCCAGAAATATGTGAAAGTCATCAGGAAAGAACGTCTGCTTCTGGAAAAACAGACTCGGGTTTGTTGGTTCCTCGTTCTTTGTCCAGCGTAACAGTTGCAGCAGGACGCTCTTCTGTGTTTGTGTATGGGAATTTGTGCCCATTCAGTGACTGTATACTGTCACAGTACTGTAAGTTGCTTTGGATAAAAAAGCATCCGCTAAATGCCGAAAATGTCCAAAGATGAAAACCTCAGTCGATGTTCCGGTTCATCCCAGAGCTGTTGAGTGGGGCTGAGGTCAGGGCTCTGTGCAGGACACTGGAGCTTTTCCTCACGTCTTTATAGAGCTTGTGTTGTGGACAGGAACAGGACAGGTTCTTCCCTAAACTTTTGTTGCCTATCATTTCCTTCATATGATTGATTAATTACACGTAGACAACCTAAGTGGCCTAAGCAGAGCCACTCAGATGAATCGGAATCCCGACCGTGAGCCAGGCCTACTTTTTAATGCACTTTTGATCAAATGGTAATGAATCCGTACAGACACAGTCCAAAATGTTGTAGCAAGCCTGTTCAGAAGAGTAGAGGCTGTTATGGCTGCGAGGTTTTTGTTTATTAATGCTGTGATAGCGCCACATACTGGTGAAACAGCTCCACTGATAAACTAGTTTATTTTTATTATTATTTTTTAGGGTCATAAATACCAATTGTTTATTTATTAAAGTTCAATAACATAGTGGGATGGTTGTTGATGTCTATTTTGTACATGTTGCCATGGTGCCACCAATTATATTAAATGACTTTGCCACCCCCCCCCCATGCTGCCATCCTGCCAAGTGTTGAAATATAAAGTACCGAAATATGATCACCCTACCCGCACGTCGTGCCCTGTCCAGCCGAACGAGAACGAGAGCTCGGAAACTAGCGACACGCTTTCATTAGCGCGAATGAGGTACATTAAAGCCGAGGAGGACGCTAAAGCGCTCTTGCTGAACCTATTATCCTTTATTAGAGACATAATGAACTTCCGAGGAGTCGCTCGTTACGCTCGGCTAATTGAGAGCTAATTCTGAGCCGACGATACGTCGCGATGAATTTTAAGCGCCACTTAGCGAGCGTGTGGGGTTTTGGTGATGTGGACAGGCGACGTGGCCCTGACAAATCTTAACGCTACGGCGCTAGAACAGACCGATTGATTCTGTATTTTTTATTAGTATTTTTTCTGATGCCCTGAGATCAGGTTCTTTAAATCTTATTAAAGCTCTCTGTGTGCACAGGAACATTAAAGGGCCTTCCCTAAACTGTTCCTGCAAAGTCAGAACCGTATAACCTCCACATTAAAAGTCGTGCTCCTCTGCAGTGCCTAGTTGGGCCAGCAGACGGCGCACGGAGGCGCAGTTGTCCTCATTAGGTTGATTCACTCCAGGTGGAAGCTCCTCTATACGTCCTGACTTCTCGTTTTCATTCTTGGCTTCTTCTTTGTTTGCACGCTTGTTTTCTCTGAAGTTTCTACAGGAACACTGTGAGATCAAAGCGATCTGGTCCTCCTACCAGTCTCCAGTACCGGCCAGGAGAGGGCGCACTGCTAACCAAGAGAAAAAAAATCACCTGGATGATCGTCAGGCTATAAATTGAACATGGGGGGGGTTGGTGGTCCTGTTATCCTACTTGTGTTCCACGGTAGGAGGCGTGTCCCTGTGCATTGCCGATTTGGGCCAGCAGAGGGGGCACGGAGGCGCAGTTGTCCTGGTGAGTGCTGAATTGCTACTACATCGCCACAACGACTGGGACTTTAATGAGAGTTCGAGCGTTTGAGTTTGCGGGACACACCCATTTCCGTTGTGCAAACATGCGGCTGACTAGCTTACCAGGTAACTTAGCTTTGTTAGCTAACGTTAGCGACGTTACAGTAATAAGTATCTGATGAGAAGTATCTGATGAGCACACTGAGAGGAAGAAGAAGAAATGCGCCTCTCAATAGCAAGGATGTTTCGGGCCGTCAACCATCCATGTACGTTGATTTGGGCCAGCAGAGGGGGCATGGAGGCACAGTTGTCCTGGTGAGTGCTGAATTGCTCCAAATGCTACTACATCGCCACAACGACTGGGTCTTTAATGAGAGTTCGAGCGTTTGAGTTAGCGGGACACACCCGTTTCTGTTATCGGTTGTTGCGCGGACGTGCGACTGACTAGTTACCAGGTAACTTAGCTTTTGTTAGCTAACTTTAGTGACGTTACGGTAATACGTGTCTGATGGGAAACACTTAACGTTACACAAAGCTCGTCAGGGAAACTTCAGTATATTAAAAACGAGTGGGGCGGGGCATTTTGAGCATATATTATTGTATTTTTTGTGGGGAAGGGGCGTGTAGGTATTGCGATTACAACCTTGTCCTTTTGAGAGATGCCAAAAGTATGTGGATACCCGACTATAAGCTTGTTAGATAATCATAGAGTAGAATTTATATAAAGCTCATGAGCCGGCGTCCACATACTTTTGACCGTGTGGAGTATTTAGGATGCATAACACACACACACTCGCGGATTCATTCCATCTGTACGTAATTAAGGTGTTCGGGTTCAGCTGTAATGCTGGCACCCTGACAGCAGGGGGGCACGGGGGCACATGGGGGGGGGCGCAGGGGGGCACAGGGGGCACGCGCACCCCTATTAGTCATAATGAAAGCTAATAATCACTTTCCTGAGCGAAACGGGGATTTATGACTCCAAGTGTGTGTGTGTGTGTGTGTGTGTGTGTAAGAGTGTGAATAAACACTACCAAGCCCAGACTCCTGAGTGCGTCTCTCGACGGCGCTACCTACCTGCCAACAATCGTAGCCACGCCGAAAGATACAGGGGACTTCCCTAAACTGTTTCCACGCCGTTAAAGCGGAGTACTTATAGAGCCAAACAGGACGGATAAAAGAGAACGCGCAGTGCTCAGCGTGTGCTGCCTCGGCGTCGTAAATAACGCTAAAGTACACGAGCGGAACTCTCTAAAAGCGCAGTGTGTGTGTGTGTGTGTGTGTGTGTGTGTGTGTGTGTGTGTGTGTGTGTGTGTGTGTGTGTGTGTTACGCTAAATTGGGGCACTTAGTAAAATTAAAGATCAGATTTACTTCCTTTACCTCACCGTCGCTAACAGCACAGCTCAATTCCACACACACACACACACACACACAGTGGGGGGTGACGTCATGGTTCGGGAGTGCGGCGGTGACACTGAGCGTTGGCGGATTTGGAGTGATTTATACGCCGGGGTTCGTTACCGCGGTTACAGCGCCACACCGCGGAGCTTGGTGGACGTCCCGTTTCGAGCGACCTCTGTGTGACCTTCAACTAGAACGACTTTGGAGTGTGTCTGTGTGTGGGAATTTGTGCCCCTTCAGTGTAAACATGGCAGCACTTGTGTACCTGGGCGCTGACGTTCCGAGCTTTGTGCACAGAGACGTTAAAGGGCCTTCCCTAAACTGTTCCTGCACATTCACAATCGTATAACCTCCACGTTAGGAGTCGAGCTCCTCTGCATTGCCTTGTTTGGCCAGCAGAGGGGGCATGGAGGCGCAGTCGTCTACGAAGCCTTTTCAGAAGAGTAAAGGCTGTTATAGCTGCACAGTTGGAGGGCGGGGCAACTTCCTATTAACATCCATGGTCACGGAATAGGCGTTGACGTCCAACGAGCGACTTAAGGGTCTTGATCAGGGGCCAAACCGGGGCAAATTGGCTTATATAAGGGCCTTCCCTCAACTGTTCCTGCAAATTCACAATCGTATAACCCCCACATTAGAAGTCGTGCTCCTCTGCGATGCCGATTTTGGCCAGAAGAGGGGGCACGGAGGCGCAGTCGTCTGCAAAGCCTTTTGAGAAGAGTAAAGGCTGTTATAGCTGCAAAGTTGGAGGGAGGGGCAACTTCATATTAACATCCATGGTAACGGAATGGGCGTTGACGTCCAACAAGCGACTAAAGGGGCCAAACCGGGGCAAATTGGTGATGGTGGGGATTAAACGTCAACCCTCTTATTAAAGGGCCTTCCCTAAACTGTTCCTGCAAATTCACAATCGTATAACCTCCACATTAGGAGTTGTGCTCCTCTGCATTGCCTAGTTTGGCCTGCAGAGGGGGCACGGAGGCGCAGTCGTCCTCATAAGGCTGATTCGCTCCAGGTGGAAGTTCCTCTACACATCCTGGCTTTTCTCGGAAGTCGTGATCCTGCTCCGTCCAGTCCGGTCCGGATGTCAGTGTTGTTGTTTTGGTTTTTGGGAACTGCCCCTGATGGACCCGCACAGGGACAGCGGGTCGCCCCGGTGGTGCCGTGACGTCCCTTTTCAGGACTGGATCCAGGAGTGGGTTGGGGTTCCGCTCATGCATATCCGAGCCGGCAGGCAGTTCTGCTCTGTCCCTGTTCTGTCCACCTTCTCCGTTGAGGGCTGAGGGGCGTCGTAGCCAGTTCCTCTTCCCCTGCTGGAGACCCTGATGGTGTATGAGGAGGGCATGAGGTCGGTCTCGCTCACGGAGAGTCACGCTCTGATCACGTTCCTCGACTTCTGTACAGGCGCCTTGACCTACTAACCAGGGTCCTCACACAGCCTCGAAGACCCCGCCCACTTTTTAGTCATATCTTTTCCCACCCAGCAGACTTGTGGCTGGTTTTGTCTTCCGCCCAGCTGACCGGAAGCAGAGCTGAGATTCGAACTCAGAGAGTCCGGTTTATTTTCTCTCCTGACGTTGTGGTGGCCCCCATGTGCTCCCCCCTGCTGGAATGTGAAATAAAGATTCCGGGCCCCTGATCTGACCCCTCAGGAGGGTTTGATCAGATTCGG
This sequence comes from Trichomycterus rosablanca, assembly GCF_030014385.1. Classification (NCBI taxonomy): domain Eukaryota; kingdom Metazoa; phylum Chordata; class Actinopteri; order Siluriformes; family Trichomycteridae; genus Trichomycterus; species Trichomycterus rosablanca. The sequence goes on from NC_085998.1 coordinate 2,418,684, forward strand.
CGGGTGTGGAGGTGTTTGTAACGTGAAGCAGAAGGTGACGGTGGCGTCCTGGCGCCTCGGTAATTAAAGGAGGTCAAAGCTGGAGCGGATCGTACGTTCCAGAGACGTCCTCGTCCTTCATCGATCCTCCCAATCAGTCCAAACCAGAGTCACCAAATCACCGAGCTCCATCAGTCTCTCACCTTCCATCCAGAACTTCTGCTGAGGGCTGGTGCTGGTGGACTCACGTAGCTCCGACCTGACCGGCTCCTCCTGAAGGATCCCAGATACTGGACATGCTCCATGGATCTGCTCCAGGTCTCCGTCCAGTTTTTCTAAATTGTTGGGACGTCTCTGTGTTGCGTGCCTCTGGATGATATGATGGATGAGATCTGGAGATCAGCCGTTTGGGGATCTTCTCAGTGGATCTAGTGGTTCAGAGCTGCATCCTTAATTGCTCACATCAAAAGTATCTGGACTCCCCTTCTAATGACTGCATTCATGTTTTTTTTTTTCATTCATTCATTCCTTTATTCATTCATTCATTTATTCATTCATTCATTCATTTATTTATTTATTCATTCATTTATTTATTTATTAATTCCTTTATTCATTCATTCATTCATTCATTTATTTATTCATTCATTTATTTATTCATTCATTCATTTATTCATTCATTCATTTATTTATTTATTAATTCCTTTATTCATTCATTCATTCATTCATTTATTTATTCATTCATTTATTTATTCATTCATTCATTTATTCATTCATTCATTTATTTATTTATTAATTCCTTTATTCATTCATTCATTCATTCATTTATGTATTCATTTATTCATTCATTTATTCATTCATTCATTCATTTATTCATTCATTTATTTATTCATTTATTTATTTATTCATTCATTCATTTATTTATTCATTCATTCATTTATTTATTCATTCATTTATTTATTCATTCATTCATTTATTCATTCATTTATTTATTTATTCGTTCATTCATTTATTCATTCATTTATTCATTCATTTATTCATTCATTTATTCATTTATTTATTCATTCATTTATTCATTCATTTATTCATTCATTTATACATTTATTAATTTATTTATTCATTTATTTAATCATGCATTCATTTATACATTAATTCATTCATTCATTCATTCTGTCAATCACATATTCATTCTGTTATTCAATAATTCATTCTGTCATTCATTCATACATTCTTTCATGCAGCAGCAGTTTAGGGAAGGTCCTTTCCTGTTCCTCTGCACAAGGAAGAAAAGCTCAGTTTAAAGAAACTCCAGCGCCGTGCACAGAGTCCTGACCTCAGCAGTAAATGCCACACCTCCCCCCCACACACACACACACCACCCCCACCCCCGATCTGAGCTGGATTCTTCCGCTGGATGGTTTCATTAATGAACAGGTCAGATCGGATCATACCACTTTCTCTGGGAGGGGGGGGGGGTCTCCTGATGTCTCTGTGAAGGTCTTGAAAGGACTCTTGAATTAGGTGTGTGTGTGTGTGTGTGTGTGTGTGCAGCTTACAAAGACACAAACTCAGTTATTTTTACTAACCTTTTTATCATGGTCAAGGTCAAAGAGGATTTGGTGCCCCCCTTGAAACAGTACATGGGTATCACACACACAAACACACACACTTTTACTTAAACCAATAACACACCACCAATCCACCTTCTGCATTCCTGTGGACATTCGGAGGAGACAAAAGTACCTGGGGAAAACCCACAGGGTCACCGGGAGCATCCAAACCAGGCCCCCCAGGACCTGGTTGCCAATCCAACTTCTGTACGTCTGTAATGTAGATGCCCGACCGGCTGATAGCACCGCTGAGGATTCGAACCCTGTACAGGGATGCAGTCACGCTGGAACAGCTGGAAACACTGCAGTGTGTGTGTGTGTGTGTGTGTGTGTGTGTGTGTGTGTGTGTGTGTGTGTGTGTGGGAGAGATGGACTGTCATTAAAACCTGGTTTTAATCGTTGGCCCACAGAGAGCGACGTGCCGCCAGTTTATCATAATTACAGAGCGCCACCCGAGTGCCACGCTGCACCCTACAGGTATTTATTACCCTGTGTGTGTGTGTGTGAGTGTGTGTGTGTGTGTGTGTGTGTGTGTGTGTGTGTGTGTAATACACTCATAAAAGGTCAGGCTGGCATGACTGATCGAAAAACCCTTTGATTGTTAAACCAGTTGATTGAGTGTTTGTGAGGTCGGGCACAGAGGGCACAGGTGGCACAGACGCCGGGTCACTCCGAGTCAGCATTCCCATTCATCTCAGAGCTTGTTGGATGGAGCTGAAATCAGCGCCTCATGCAGGACAATTCAAGATCTTCAGCTTCAAACTAGCTTTACTGTTCTGTCCTTCCTCGTCCTGCTGACCAGTCTGTCCTTCCTCGTCCTGCTGACCGGTCTGTCCTTCCTCGTCCTGCTGACCGGTCTGTCCTTTTTTCATCCCACTGACCATTCTGTCTTTTCTCATCCTGCTGACCACCCTGTCCTTTCTCATCCCACTGACCATTCTCTTTTTTTCTTGTCCCATTGACCGGTTTGTCCTTTCTTATCCCACTGACCGTTTTGTCCTTTCTCGCCCCACTGACCGTTCTATCCTTTCTCATTCTGTCCTTTCTTGTCCTGATGACCGTTCTTCCTTGTTTGCCTTTCTTATCCCACTAACCGTTCTGTCCTTTCTCGTCCTGCTGACCATCTTCTCTTTTCTTGTCCCATTGACTTGTTTGTCCTTTCTCATCCTGCTGAAGTTCTGTCCTTTCTTGTTCCGCTGACCGTTCTGTCCTTCCTCGTCTCACTGACCATTCTGTCCTTCCTCGTCCTGCTGATTGTTCTGTCCTTCCTCGTCCCGCTGACCGTTCTGTCCTTTCTTGTCCCTTTGACCATTCTGTCCTGTCTCGTTCTGCTAACCATTCTGTCCTTTCATGTCCTTCTGACCATTCTGTCCTGTCTCGTTCTGTTCTTTGTCATCCCACTGACCAGTTTGTCCATTCTTGTTCTCTATTTTCTTGTCCCGCTGACATTTCTGATTTTATCCTTTCTCCTCCCGTTGACCTTTCTGTTTTTCCTTCTGACCATTCTGTCATTTCTCGTCCCACTGACCGTTCTGTCTTTTCTTGTCCCACTGACCATTCTGTCCTGTTTCGTTCTGCTAACCGTTCTGTCCTTTCACGTCCTTCTGACCATTCTGTCCTTTGTCATCCCACTGACCAGTTTGTCCATTCTTGTTCTCTGTTTTCTTGTCCTGCTGACTGTTCTGTTGTTCCTCGTCCTGCTGACCGTTCTGTTCTTTCTTGTCCCTCTGATCACTTTGCACTTACCGCTCTGTGCTGACCGCTCTGTGCTGACCGGTGTCTCTCTGTGTAACCTGTCGATGGGATGGGTCTGTGCTTTGTGTCCCTGCGTCCAGTAGCAGCTAATGAGAAGAGTGATTAGTTTCAGCTGCCAGTCTGTCTGCCTGCATCGATCGTCCCTCAGCGCCCGGTCCAGTATCTGATTACGGTCACATGACCCGATCGATGCTCTCTGGGTGGCTTCTGTCGTCTGGACTGACAGGGAGCCGATGAGACGTCAGGAACCCAAACATCATCAAACGAGCGTCACCCTGCCTGGCACCACTGGCACCGGCATCAGTGGTTAAAGTACTGAACTAGTAATCAGAAGGTTTCTGGTTCAAGTCCCACCACTGTTGGGCCCCTGAGCATGGCCCTTAACTCTCAATTTCATTAAAGCGTCCGCTAAATGCCACATAAATGTGGCAATCAGAGCTGGTGGGCGTAGCTAGCATTATCAATAAAAGGTGGGCGGGGCTAACATTATCAATAAATGGTGGGCGGAGTCAGGAATGTGAAAATCTGAACTAAGTTTCACTTCATGCGAGTCGAGAATTGTCTAATCGAGCGGGCGACACAGTGGCACAATGAGTAGCTCTGCCACGTTACAGCCCGAACAGCCTGGGATTGAATCCCTTTAGTTTTGCATGTTCTCCATCTCTCTGTCTGCATGGGCTTCTCAGAAGAGCGACTGTCCATATACTTTTGGCTGTATAGTGTTTGTTGGCTGTTATATAAGAAAAGACTCAGATTTGGTTTGTACCGTTGAGAGCTGCGCAGATGTTGCGGTAAAATTCCGACTGCAGTGAGCAGGGTTCGAGCCTGGTACCCCACACCGGGACGATTGTTATCCGCGTCACATAACCCGAGAGAAACAAACAGCGTGATGTGAATGTACACCACATATACAACAGTATGTAGACATCCCTCCTACTGATTGCTAACAGGTGATTAACAAGCTTTAAACATTGTAAACAGTTTAGGGAAGTCCCTTTTGTCTGTCAGCATGAGCACCTGAGCACAAAGCGAGCTCTATAAAGACACGGTTTGCCTACACAACACTTTTAGGGATGAATTAAACTCAGACTGTGAGTCAGGCCTTGTCTTCTCAATAAAGTACTAACTCTGCTGAATAAATGGGGCACGAGTTCCCACAGACACACTCCAAAAGTCTGGTAGAAACGCTACCCAGAAGAGAAATAGCTCAATCTACTGTAAACTCATGGTCGGGAGTCCACAGTTCAGTCATTCATTCATGCACTCATATACAGTAGGCACTTGATCTGGTCAGGGTCACAGTTCTACAGGGTGAAAGAATGTACTGAGTACCAGTCCACTGCAGTGCATTATTCGGGGTCACTGCTGCAGTTACTCCCTCTGCTGGCTGATCGATGTTGCTGTACAGAGACGGACTCTCGGTGCACGATACGGATCTCCGTATGAACCCGCCCGGTGCAGGTGAAAAGAAGTCGGCAGCAGTAGAGGGGAAATATGATCAGGGAACTGGATATGACTAAATTGGGAGGAAAACTGAAAGTAATTTGCATTAATGAGCGCACTGACAGGTGCACACTGACTCGACTGTCCGACCCTCTAGTCCGGGTTCGAATCTCAGCAGAGCTTCTGGAACTTCCTGAATGTGTTTGTCGTTGTGATGCGCCGGTCGTCCTGCTCGTCCTTCAGCTGGTGCTGAATGAAGGTCGTTCTCTTTAATCCCCTGTGACAGGAGGCTTATTGGCTACGTGTTCGACTGCTGGTGTGTGTGTGTGTGTGTGTGTGCAGGAGGGTGTGTGATGGGTATGAAACGTGTACTTACCTTCACGTTGTACGTCTAAACCACAACAGTCAATAACAGCTGTAATAAATCAATCAGATACATCTGGAAAGATCTTCACTGGATTTTAAAAACATGACTGTGGGGATTCGTTTCATTTAGCCAAACCACCAAGTGAGGTCGGGCACCACTCCTAAAGGTATAAAAATAGGTTGAGATCAGAGCTCTGATTGTGCCAGAGGAGGTGTGTGTATGTGTGTGTGTAATTGTGTGTGTGTGTGTGTGTGTGTGTGTGTGTAATTGCGTGTATGTGTGTGTGTGTGTGTGTGTGTGTAATTGCGTGTATGTGTGTGCATGTGTAAGTGTGTTTGTGTGTGTGTTTTTAACAGTGTGTAAGTGTGTCTGTGTGTTTTCATGTATGTGTATATTTGTGTATGGACACGTGTGTGTGTTTTCAACAGTGTGTATGTGTGTGTGTGTTTGTGTATGTACATGTGTGTGTTTGTGTGTGTGTGTGTTTTCATGCGTGTGTATATTTGTGTGTGTACATGTGTGTTTGTGCAAGTGTGTATGTTTGTATTTTCATGTACGTGTGTATTAGTGTGTATGCGTGTGTATGTGTAAGTATGTGTGTGTATGTGTGTGTATGCGTGTGTATGCATGTGTATGCGTGTGTATGTGTGTGTATGTGTGTGTATGCGTGTGTATGCGTGTGTATGTGTGTGTATGCGTGTGTATGCGTGTGTATGTGTATGTGTAAGTGTGTGTTTTCATGAGTGTATATTTTTGTGTACGTACGTGTGTGTTAGTGTGTGTGTTTTCATGTGTGTGTTTTCATGTGTGTGTATGTGCATGTTTAAATGTGTGTGAGTGTGTGTGTAAGAGGTAAAGCTGGACCCTGCTCTCTTCTGGAAATTTTTCTCACTAGATTTTGAAACATGACTGTGGGGATTTGATTAAGTTTAGCCAAAACAGCTTAGTGAGGTTGGGCACCACTCCTAAAGGTGTTGAAAGGGAATGGAGTCAGAGCTCTGGTCATGCCAATCAAGGTCTGTGTGTGTATTTTGTGTGTGTATGTGTGATTGTGAGTGTGTTGTGTATGCTTGGTTTTCATGTGTGTGTATGTGTGTGTTTGTGTTGTATATGTGTTTGTGTTTTCATGTGTGTGTGTGTGTGTGTATTTGTGTGTGTGTTTTCATGCGTGTATGTGTGTTTTCATGTATGTTTGTGTTTTCATGTGTGTGTGTGTGTGTATTTGTGTGTGTGTTTGTTTTCATAAGTGTGTATGTTTGTGTATGTACATGTGTGTGTGTGTTTTTATGTGTCTGTATGTTTGTGTTTTCATGTGTATGTGTGTATTTGTGTTTTCATGTGTATGTGTGTATTTGTGTGTGTTTTCATGTGTGTGTGTGTTTTCATGTGTGTGTGTGTTTTTATGTGTGTATTTGTGTTTGTGTGTGTGTTTTTTTTATGTGTGTGTATTTTGTGAATGTGTGTATGTTTGTGTATGTGTATACATGTGTATGCATGCATGTGTATGTATTTTTGTGTGTGTGGGTATGTGTGTGTATTTTTTTGTATGTGTGTGTATTTTTGTGCATGTGTATGTGTGTGTAGGTGTATGTGTAAGTGTGTGTGTTTACTCATCAGTAGGACACGTTCCACTGCCAGTTTGCAAATTAGATAGTTAGATAGGACTATTCATCACACACACACACACACACACACACACACACACACACACACACACACACACACACACGCTCTCTCTATCTCTCTCTCTCTTTCACACACACACACACACACACACACTGTTTAGAAAAGCTAAAATGAACATGCGTGAGGTTTGTTTCGCTGATCATAAATGATTAAACCTGATGCTGCTCACTGCATCTCTTATTAATGATCCTAAATGTGTTCAGAGCGCTCGCGGTGTGTGTGTGTGTGTGTGTGTGTGTGTGTGTGTGTGTGTTATTACACGCCTTTACAAGCACAACAGCTTCCTAAACCGTGTTTCCTCTCCTCAAACATCAACCATTAAGAGTTTCGGTGTGTGTGTATGTGTGTGCGTGTGTGCGTGTGTGTGTGTGTGTGTGTGTGTGATCATTAAACTCAGTTAAACGTTGTTATTTGAATTTTCCAGCTGGTTTCAGAACGTTGAACTTTAATGACGTGAAAAATGAAACCAGTAAAATTGAGGAATCATGATCTGTTGAGGGTGGCGCGGGGGGTCGGTGGGTAGCACTTGTCACCTCACAGCAGGAAGGTCCTGGGTTCGATTCCCAGGTGGAGCAGTATGGGGTCTTTCTGTGTGGAGTTTTGCATGTTCTCCCCGTGTCTGTGTGGGTTTCCTCTCACAGTACAAAAACATGCAGTCAGGATAACTGGAGATATTAAAGTCACTCTAGGTGTGTGTGTGTATGTGCATGTGTGTGTTTGTGTGTGTATTTTGTGTATATGTGTATGTTTGTGTATGTGCATGTGTGTATGTGTTTTTGTGTCTGTGTGTGTGTGTGTGTGTGTGTGTATTTTTGTATGTGCATGTGTGTGCATGTTCGCGGTGTGTGTAATTAAATGCTTGTGTATGTGCATGTGTTAGTGTGTGTGTGTGTGTATTTTTGTATATGTGTGTGTGTGTGTATTTTTGTATGTGCATGTGTTGTGTATGTGTGTGAATGTTTGTGAGTGTGTATGTGCATGTGTAAGTGTATGTGTGTATTTTTGTGTATATAAGTGTGTGTGTGTGTGTGTGTGTGTGTTTGTGTGTGTGTGTGTAAAAGGTGAAGCTGGAGTTTAATGTAAAACAGTGCTCTGACCTTGACTTGCCCCTGCTGAAGCTTTTAAACTGTCCACACACACACACACACTTATACACACACTTATACACACACACACACACTTATAAAAACACACACACTTATACACACACACACCTACACACACTTATACACACACTCTTAAAAACAGAAGGTACTTACCTCTTACATAAATATTGAAAGGAGCACTTTGTGCTTCGGGTCAGGTGTGAGTGTGTGTGTGAGTGTGTGTGTGTGTGTGTGTGTGTGTGTGTGTTGTTTGAATTCTGTGACTGACTGAGTTACAGAACCGTGCGCCGTCCTCACACTACATGTGGAATTAAAGTTCAAGCTCCTTGAGTGTGTGTCTCTCTGTATTTGTGTGTGTCTGACTGTGTGTGTCTGTCTGTGTGTGTGTCTGTGTTTGTGTGTGTTTGTGTCTGTCTTTGTGTGTGTTTCTGACTGTGTGTGTGTCTGACTGTGTGTGTGTGTGGGTCTTTGTGTGTGTGTGAGTGTGTCTATCTGTATTTGTGTGTCTGTCTGTGTGTGTGTGTGTGTCTATCTGTATTTGTGTGTGTGTGTGTCTATCTGTATTTGTGTGTGTGTGTGTGTGTGTGTGTGTGTCTTTGTGTGTGTGTCTATCTGTATTTGTGTGTGTGTGTGTGTGTGTATCTGTATTTGTGTGTGTGTGTGTGTGTGTGTGTGTGTCTGTAATTGTGTGTGTATCTGTATGTGTGTGTGTGTATCTGTATTATTGTGTGTGTGTGTGTCGGTATTTGTGAGTGTGTGTGTGTGTGTGTGTGTGTGTGTGTGTGTGTGTGTGTGAGTGTGTGTGTGTGTGTGTGTGTGTGTGTGTGTGTGTGTGTGTGTTAACCTGGCATCTCAGTGCTATTAGCTTCTCCATCTGTGAAACATCAAACCTAATCCTGTCTAACATGCTACACACACACACACACACACACACACACAGGTCATGTGAAAATGGGGGTCAGATTGAATGTTGGTAGCTTAATCCTTTAACTGCAGCAAATCAGCTAACACACACACACACACACACACACACTCACACACTCGCAGACTTAATCTTGAACACATGCTGAGAATTACAACTGTTCACTCTGTAGTGCAGTACAGTGTGTGTGTGTGTGTGTGTGTGTGTGTGTGTGTGTGTGTGTGTAGTGGGACCCAGAACCTTCTTGCTGTAGGGTGACAGTGCTACCCACCAAAGCAGTGTACAGAGAAATCAGACAGGAATCCTCTCCCAGACATGTGAGGAGCGTATGAGGAACGTCCTGGTGTTGAATTGGAACTCCGGTTGTAGAGGAAGGAGAACGTCTTCTTATCACCAACGGTCGATCCGTTCCTGCTTTCTAGATGAAAACAAACATCTGTAACAGCAGCACAAGTTCCTGCAGGTAAGATACACAATCCACCTGCTTCTTACTACTGTTTACTGCCAGGGTTTAGGTTTAGGGTTTAGGGTTAGAGTTTAGGGTTAGGGTTTAGAGGTTAGAATTTAGGGTTAGGGTTTAGAGGTTAGAGTTTAGGGTTTAGGGTTAGAGTTTAGGGTTAGGGTTTAGAGGTTAGAATTTAGGGTTAGGGTTTAGAGGTTAGAGTTTAGGGTTAGGGTTTAGGGTTAGAGTTTAGGGTTAGGGGTTAAAGGTTAGAGTTTAGGGTTAGGGTTTAGAGGTTAGAATTTAGGGTTAGGGTTTAGGGTTAGAGTTTAGGGTTAGGGTTTAGGTTTAGGGTTAGAGTTTAGGGTTAGAGTTTAGGGTTTAGAGTTAGGGTTAGAGTTTAGGGTTAGAGTTTAGGGTTAGGGTTAGAGTTTAGGGTTTAGGGTTAGAGTTAGGGTTAGGGTTAGAGTTTAGGGTTAGATGTTAGAGTTTAGGGTTAGGGTTTAGGGTTTAGGGTTAGAGTTTAAGGTTAGGGTTAGAGTTTAGGGTTAGGGGTTAGAGTTTAGGGTTAGAGTTTAGGGTTAGGGGTTAGAGTTTAGGGTTAGGGGTTAAGGGTAGAAGTTTAGGGTTAGAGGTTAGAGTTTAGGGTTAGGGGTTAAGGGTAGAAGTTTAGGGTTAGAGGTTAGAGTTTAGGGTTAGGGTTTAGGGTTAGAGGTTAGAGTTTAGGGTTAGAGGTTAGAGTTTAGGGGTTAGAGTTTAGAGTTTAGGGTTAGGGGTTAAGGGTAAAAGTTTGAGGTTAGAGTTTAGAGTTAGGGTTTAGGTTTAGGGTTTAGGTTTAGGTTCATCAGTTTCCCCTGAAATCACAAAACATTTCAGCTCCTGCAGGACAGTAACATCACAAAAGATCAACCGAAGGGAAACGAAACCGAACTGAAAACCATCAGAACAGAACTAAATGCTTCTAAATCATTAATGAACTCGTGTACTGTAGATGGTCTCCAGCGGTTAAGGTGGAATCTACTGCTTAAGGTGGAATCTTGTGGTAAAGGTGGTCTCTTCTGCCCCCTGCTGGAAAAGAGCAGTACTGTACATCTCCTCTGTGCGGTTCTCCTCATTCCTCCTTAATGATTCTGATCGACTACTGCTTAAGGCTGTAATCTCAGTATATATTGGAGTAAACACGCCACCCCCCCCCCCACCAATATTTAAATATGCTCAAAATGCCCCCCCCCCCACCAAAATACTGATGTAAACATTATAAATAAATATCCGACTCACGAGCTCTGTGTAATGTTAGGATCCGTCAGTTGTTTATATAGCTGGAATGTTTTAGGATGGCAGCCCCCCCCCCCCTTTCTATTCATTGATTTTTCTGTGCCACTACAGTAGACAGGCTACATTACCTTCCCTCAGTAAAGATACATACAACTTAGAAATTCTAAGAAACAAAAAAAAACTGTACAAATTCTGTAAAAAAAAAAAAAAAAAAACTGTAAAAAAAGAAAAACTGTAAAAATTTTGTAAAAAAAAAAAAAAAAGTAAATATTCTGTACAAATTCTGTAAAAAAAATCTGTAACAATTCTGTACAAATTCTGTAAAAAAAAAAAAAAACTGTAAAAAAAAATATCTAAACCTTGTAAATATTTCGTACAAATTCTGTAAAAAAAATAAAATGAAAAAATGTTGTACAAATAAAATGTAAAAAAAAAAAAAAAAAACTGTAACAATTCTGTACAAATTCTGTAAAAAAAAAAAACTGTAAAAAAAAATATCTAAACCTTGTAAATATTTTGTACAAATTCTGTTAAAAAAAACATTTGTTAAAATTCTGTACAAATTCTGTTAAAAAAAAACTGTAAAAAAAAAAAACTGTAAAAAACCTGTAAAAATTCTGTAAAAGAAAATCTGTAACAATTCTGTATAAATTCTGTAATAAATTGTACAAATTCTGTAATAAATTGTAGAAATTCTGTAATAAATTGTAGACATTCTGTAATAAATTGTAGAAATTCTGTAATAAATTGTAGAAATTCTGTAATAAATTGTAGACATTCTGTAATAAATTGTAGAACTTTTGTAATAAATTGTAGAAATTCTGTAATAAATTGTAGAAATTCTGTAATAAATTGTAGAAATTCTGTAATAAATTGTAGAACTTCTGTAATAAATTGTAGAGAAATTCTGTAATAAAGTGTAGAAATTCTGTAATAAATTGTAGAAATTCTGTAATAAATTGTAGAGAAATTCTGTAATAAATTGTAGAGAAATTCTGTAATAAATTGTAGAACTTCTGTAATAAATTGTAGAGAAATTCTGTAATAAATTGTAGAGAAATTCTGTAATAAATTGTAGAGAAATTCTGTAATAAATTGTAGAGAAATTCTGTAATAAATTCTGTAATAAATTGTAGAAATTCTATAATAAATTGTAGAAATTCTGTAATAAATTGTAGAAATTCTGTAATAAATTGTAGAGAAATTCTGTAATAAATTGTAGAGAAATTCTGTAATAAATTGTAGAGAAATTCTGTAATAAATTGTAGAGAAATTCTGTAATAAATTCTGTAATAAATTGTAGAAATTCTGTAATAAATTGTAGAAATTCTGTAATAAATTGTAGAGAAATTCTGTAATAAATTGTAGAGAAATTCTGTAATAAATTCTGTAATAAATTGTAGAAATTCTGTAATAAATTGTAGAGAAATCGTGTAATAAATTCTGTAATAAATTGTAGAAATTCTGTAATAAATTGTAGAAATTCTGTAATAAATTGTAGAAATTCTGTAATACATTGTAGAAATTCTGTAATAAATTGTAGAAATTCTGTGCACATTTTCGTTAAATTCTCCACAAGTTTGTACAAATCCAGTGCAAACAGTGCACATTCTCTAAAAAAAACTGTAGACATTCCACACACATTTTGTACAAATTCTACATACAACACCGGTTTCATGACAAGATCGTACCAAAAACACAAACTACCACCTTTATGCTAATAGGAAATTTAGCCTGATGTAATGTAGAACCACCTAAAACAGTCCTGCCATGAAATAGAAGCTGCTGGACCTTGGGCAGCACCGTCTACTGTCGAGCCAGCTTCAGATGAATATGGACTCGACATGAAAAAAAAAGCTCCCGTTCCAAAAATCAGAGTATCAGCCACGTCTTTCTCGCACAACAGACTCGATAAATGATTCCCAGCTGAAGCCGTTCATGTTCCACATGTTCTGGGACTGAAGGCTGGTCAATCCTTGTGCATGACCAGCTGTTTTTGATATTTTGTCCACCCACCAACAGCAGCTGGAGTTTCCTGCTCAATCTGCAAAACACTTGATGTCAGATAGAAACACACATGCAAATATGCTGAAGGGTGTGTGTGTGTGTGTGTGTGTGTGTGTGTGTGTTTGTGTGTGTGTGTGTGTGTGTTTGTGTGTGTGTGTGTGTGTGTGTGTTTGTTAAAAAAAATTCTGGTAGAAAAAAAAAAAAGCCTTAATCGATGTTCCGGTTCATCCCAGATCTGCTGAGTGGGGCCGAGGTCAGAACAGTCCATTTGTGTCTGCTGAGCACCAGAGCAGTTTGGAAAAGGTCACAAACTTCTGATCACCTGGAATGTTTATCAAATCATTAAATCATTGTTTACCAAAAACAGTGATGGTGTTCCTAACGGGTGGGTATACAGAGATGGTCTAAGGGCGCCCTCTAGGGTTTTTCTATAATCATTGCTCCATTGCTGATCTAATTCGTCTAGTCACACGAAGGTTCCAGTTCATCCTCTTCTGCACCCGAACCGAAGTCGAACCCCAGACCCTTGTGTTCAGGGGGACCGCGGATCAAAAAAACATCTTTTACTTTTCCTAAAGTCACCTCAGACCCCCAACTCACAAAGTTTTCATTTTTAATTCAGGCAGAACAGATATGGGTTTTAGCTGTTTTCTTTTAGGGGTTTAGACAGACAGACAGACAGACAGACAGACAGACAGACAGACAGATAGGCAAGCAGGCAGACAGATAGACAGACAGACAGACAGACAGATAGATAGACACAGACAGATAGACAGACAGAAAGATAGATAGAAGACACAGACAGACAGACAGACAGACAGACAGACAGACAGACAGACTTAATTCCAGTATAGTTTATGAATTAATAAAGTGACTGCAAAGTTGTGCAAAATGTAATGCAGGGTCATTATGACGAGGTGAATTTACAGAACGTTACAGGATTGCACCAGGGTGTAACCGGGGTGTAACTACAGCACAACACTACAGATCCTCTATTATCCCTCTACAACCTGTAGTGATCCCTTTGTGACCCTAGTGTGACCTCTCTGTGACCCCAGGGTTATAATACTCCTGTCATCTGGTGCACTCACAATCAAAACCATGTGGTTAGGAACTGGATAACGGGCGGAGTCGGTGTGATTATCTCAGTCTGATAGCAGGAGCAGTGAACCTTGTTCAGGGTTGTATAAGATCTCATTATCACCCTGATGTTCACGTGATCACATGTATCACAGGTTAACGTATCCATACAGCGCCTAAGATTCAGGAGGGAGTCAGGAGGGGGTGAAAACTTTTTCCATGAATATGTTTTTCTGCAACTTAGATATGTCCAGTTCCCCAGCGCACTCGCAAGCTTTACCGCATCATGCATGACCCCACACTGGTCAAGAGGAGCCACAGATGTTTCCTGCAAAGAGCTTTAACATGCACGGCTTGTGCTGAGCACTAGCAATCAGAAGGTTACCAGTTCAAGCCCCTCCAAGTCTAAGTTGCCACTTTTGGGTCCTTGAGCAAGACTCGGTCATAAATATACACCGATCAGCCATAACAATAAAACCACCTCCTTGTTTCTACACTCATTGTCCATTTTATCAGCTCCACTTACCACATAGAAGCACTTTGTAGTTCTATGATTACTGACTGTAGTCCATCTGTTTCTCTACATGCTTTGTTACCCCCTTTCACCCTGTTCTTCAATGGTCAGGACCCCCACAGGACCACCACAGAGCAGGTATTATTTAGGTGGTGGATTATTCTCAGCACTGCAGTGACACTGACATGGTGGTGGTGTGTTAGTGTGTGTTGTGCTGGTATGAGTGGATCAGACACAGCAGCGCTGCTGGAGTTTTTAAACACCATGTCCACTCACTGTCCACTCTATTAGACACTCCTACCTAGTCGGTCCACCTTGTAGATGTAAAGTCAGAGACGATCGCTCATCTATTGCTGCTGTTTGAGTCGGTCATCTTCTAGACCTTCATCAGTGGTCACAGGACGCTGCCCACGGGGCGCTGTTGGCTGGATGTTTTTGGTTGGTGGACTATTCTCAGTCCAGCAGTGACAGTGAGGGGTTTAAAAACTCCAGCAGCACTGCTGTGTCTGATCCACTCATACCAGCACAACACACACTAACACACCACCACCATGTCAGTGTCACTGCAGTGCTGAGAATCATCCACCACCTAAATAATACCTGCTCTGTGGTGGTCCTGTGGGGGTCCTGACCATTGAAGAACAGGGTGAAAGGGGGTTAACAAAGCATGTAGAGAAACAAATGGACTACAGTCAGTAATTGTAGAACTATATGGTAAGTGGAGCTGATAAAATGGACAGTGAGTGTAGAAACGAGGAGGTGGTTTTAATGTTATGGCTGATCGGTGTATAAGGAGCTCTTGTAGCGTATTAAAGTGCAGCGCCACCCCGGGGCCCTTAAGAGCTCTCGTTATTGATTATAAACATTATAAATACTACATTGGTTATTTAATGAGCATTAATGAGTGACTTCAATCATACTGAAGTGATCATCACCAGACCCAACCCCCTCTGAAGGGTACACTGACTTTAGTACAGGGTTTTAACATGGGGGGCGTGTGTTTTTAAGGAAAACCTGTGTGCATCAGTTGTTTCCTTTAAAAACGACAACAAAAGGGTCTGGAATAACCCTACAGTGTTGATCACATCACTTTGTTTGTGTAGGTGGTTCCTGGAGGCCTTGGTTTGATCATGGCTGGTACTTAGTGGTGAAAACCCCAAAAAACACAATGACTGCAGTCCAATCTGAGTGAACGTTACTCCGCCCGTACCTCACCAAACTAAACACCCTCGGTAATAAATCACTCTGAAGGAGAAATGAAAACGACAGCCGTTTGAAAAGCACTTTCACTTCTATTGTAAATATAAAACCACATCAGTTACTAACAGGTGTAATAAATCAGTGATATAAAGGTAGTTATGCTGTCACCTGTTGACTGAATAGGCACAAATCCCTAAAACATCATGTTTTACCATCCCGGTCAGGGTCGCGGTGGGTCTTGTTTCCCCAGAAGAACTGGGCGCAATGTAGTAACACACCACAGACAAGACGCCTCAAATGTTGACGCAGACTGCCCAATAGCACCTTTGGGGATTCGAACCCTGGATCCCTGCAGTAGTGGGCTAGCAAAATTCACCACAGCGCCACCCAGTCGCCCCTTCTACGACATAAATATATTCAGAAGCTTTTGGTGCTTCGACAGACCAAATCAAAGATGAGCTACACTCAAGGTGTCTGTTATTCTCTAACATGTAGGTGGAACATGCGTGACGCTTGGTCGTAAATGATAAAATTCGAGTTCCTTCTCCTTTCTCGCCTCCCTCTAGGTGTTGTATTGTTCTGGAGCAGCTTGCAGCTCATGGTGGGTGGAAGGTTGGAGCTAAATGGGTGTAAAAAACTGCTCACACCGAAGCAAAGTATGAATGTGGCTGGTAGTGAGTCTGATTCCTTTTAATACCCTGCAGCTCTGTTATTAAGATTTAATTCATTAACAGTATTTTAACAAACCAATAAAATACCTTCATAGCATTATCTTTATAATCTCCATTCAGTTTGTAATGCCACTTACAAATTAAAATGTACTGCTACTACATGTAGTAATAATAAATTGACTGAGGATCTAATATGTAGCGTGTACATGTATGTATTTGTAATGTAGATGTATATGTATGCGATACTCATCACTTTACTATTTAATATTTCATTTCTATTTAATTTTACTCTGTACATGAAATTACTCCTCCCTGCATTCATTCATTTATTTATTCATTTGTCATTCATAACTACACTGCAGAGACTTGTGTGTCTTTATCTATCCATCTATCTCTGTCTGTCTGTCTGTCTGTCTGTCTGTCTGTCTGTCTGTCTATCTATCTATCTGTCTGTCTGTCTGTCTGTCTGTCTATCAATCAGTCTATCTGTCTGTCTGTCTGTCTGTCTGTCTATCAATCAGTCTATCTATCTATCTGTCTGTCTGTCTGTCTATCAATCAGTCTATCTATCTATCCATCTATCTCTGTCTGTCTGTCTGTCTGTCTGTCTGTCTATCTATCTGTCTGTCTGTCTGTCTATCAATCAGTCTATCTACCTATCTGTCTGTCTGTCTGTCTGTCTGTCTATCAATCAGTCTATCTATCTATCTATCTATCTATCTATCTATCTATCTATCTATCTATCTATCTGTCTGTCTGTCTGTCTGTCTGTCTGTCTGTCTGTCTGTCTATCAATCAGTCTATCTATCTATCTATCTATCTGTCTGTCTGTCTGTCTATCAATCAGTCTATCTATCTATCTATCTGTCTGTCTGTCTGTCTGTCTGTCTGTCAATCAGTCTGTCTGTCTGTCTGTCTGACTTTAATCTAGAAATTATTTTGACTTAATCTCCAAATCATTTTGACCTTATTCTCGAAATAATTTTGACTTTATTCTCAAAATAATTTCGACTTTAATCTTGAAATAATTTTGACTTTATTCTCAAAATAATTTCGACTTTAATCTTGAAATAACTTCGACTTAATTCATAAAATCAAGACTTTTGACAGCGGCCCTAATATGCCATCGTAGCCGTTGATGTGAGGTACATTAATAATAATAATAATAATACATTTTATTTATATAGCGCTTTTCAAGATACTCAAAGACGCTTTACATAAGACAAATAATCAAAACAAATACGTACATTAGAAATGTGCTATCAGCGTTCTCTAATGAGGTGCTTCACATGGACTATTTGAACGATAAAACACACACTTTTATCATTAAACGTCCATAATATTTAGAATAATCGACTTATTTCTTCAGAACATTTTTATTGTTTTCAAATAAACTTTGAGAACCTCAAGCGTACGGTGGAACCCGCGTGTGCGCATGCGCAGCTCTCGTGCCCGCGCTTTGGCTCGCGTGCCGTGTCGCGAGCGCGCAGTTGCGGCAGCAGAGCGGTGACGGTTGGTCAGGGTGAGGGAGAAGCGGCAGCGGGAGGAGGAGGAGAAGGACCGAGTCCTAATCCGCGCACGATTCAATACCAACACGCTCTAAATACTAACCAGCACCATTCACATCTCCCCGAAGAGGAGCCGGCTCGGTGTCTGGTCCATGTTCGGTGTGAGGACGCGGGAGGCAGAGACGGAGGCCGATGGGATCGTAGATGGAGAGCGCGGGGCGGAGCGGCTTCTCCTGCATCATCAATTATTCAATATTTACATCAACATTTAATTAAGCCAGCCAGCGCAAGCATGCACCTCCACCAGGTACTGACGGGAGCCGTGAACCCCGGGGACTGCTGCTACTCGGTGGGCAGTGTGCAAGACATCCCGTTCACGGTACGCTAAGCTTCTGCATCTAATACTGTCTCCTACTGCTCTCCTTAGCATCCGAGCTAATGCTAAGCTAACCTGCCTGGATGCTAGTTTTGCCTGTTAACCTTGTAAATAAACACTCAGAGCGGAGCTGTACTATTCACTCATTCATTCACTATGATGACATTTAGCCTGCGCACTGAGCAATAAACCTCCGTGTTTGGTGTACGGAACACTGTTAGTTGCTAATCAGCTGATCTGCGTTGGTTTGTGTGCTGTGCGGAACACTGTTAGTTGCTAACTAGTTAATGTGCGTTGGTTTGAGTGCTGTGCGGAACACTGTTAGTTGCTAATCAGCTGATCTGCGTTGGTTTGTGTGCTGTGCGGAACACTGTTAGTCCTTAATCAAGTTTGTGTGTTGATTTATGTGCTGTGCGGAACGCTGTTAGTAACTAATCGGCCGATCTTCACTGTTAGTGGCTAATCTGCGTTGATTTGTGTGCTGTACGGAACACTGTTAGTTGCTAATCTGCGTTGATTTAAGTGCTGTGCGGAACGCAGTTAGTCGCTCATCTGCTTGTTAGTGTTGATGTTTGTGCTGTATGGAACACTGTTAGTTGCGAATCAGCTGATTTGTGTTGATTTAAGTGCTGTATGGAACACTGTTAGTCTTTAATCAGCTGATTTGTGTTGATTTAAGTGCTGTACGGAACACTGTTAGTCTTTAATCAGCTGATTTGTGTTGATTTAAGTGCTGTATGGAACACTGTTAGTCTTTAATCAGCTGATTTGTGTTGATTTAAGTGCTGTATGGAACACTGTTAGTCTTTAATCATATGATGTGTGTTGATTTAAGTGCTGTATGGAACACTGTTAGTCTTTAATCATCTGATGTGTGTTGATTTGAGTGCTGTATGGAACACTGTTAGTCTTTAATCAGCTGATGTGTGTTGATTTAAGTGCTGTATGGAACACTGTTAGTCTTTAATCAGCTGATTTGTGTTGATTTAAGTGCTGTATGGAACACTGTTAGTCTTTAATCAGCTGATGTGTGTTGATTTAAGTGCTGTATGGAACACTGTTAGTCTTTAATCATCTGATGTGTGTTGATTTGAGTGCTGTATGGAACACTGTTAGTCTTTAATCAGCTGATGTGTGTTGATTTAAGTGCTGTATGGAACACTGTTAGTCTTTAATCAGCTGATTTGTGTTGATTTAAGTGCTGTATGGAACACTGTTAGTCTTTAATCAGCTGATGTGTGTTGATTTAAGTGCTGTATGGAACACTGTTAGTCTTTAATCATCTGATGTGTGTTGATTTGAGTGCTGTATGGAACACTGTTAGTCTTTAATCAGCTGATGTGTGTTGATTTAAGTGCTGTATGGAACACTGTTAGTCTTTAATCAGCTGATTTGTGTTGATTTAAGTGCTGTATGGAACACTGTTAGTCTTTAATCAGCTGATGTGTGTTGATTTAAGTGCTGTATGGAACACTGTTAGTCTTTAATCAGCTGATGTGTGTTGATTTAAGTGCTGTATGGAACACTGTTAGTCTTTAATCAGCTGATTTGTGTTGATTTAAGTGCTGTATGGAACACTGTTAGTCTTTAATCAGCTGATGTGTGTTGATTTAAGTGCTGTATGGAACACTGTTAGTCTTTAATCAGCTGATTTGTGTTGATTTAAGTGCTGTATGGAACACTGTTAGTCTTTAATCAGCTGATTTGTGTTGATTTAAGTGCTGTATGGAACACTGTTAGTCTTTAATCAGCTGATGTGTGTTGATTTGTGTGCTGTATGGAACACTGTTAGTCTTTAATCAGCTGATTTGTGTTGATTTGTGTGCTGTATGGAACACTGTTAGTCTTTAATCAGTGTGTGCTGTATGGAACACTGTTAGTCTTTAATCAGTGTGTGCTGTATGGAACACTGTTAGTCTTTAATCAGTGTGTGCTGTATGGAACACTGTTAGTCTTTAATCAGTGTGTGCTGTATGGAACACTGTTTACACACACTCTCTGAGCATGAGCATCTCTTTCCGAAACCATTCACGTAAATATGGAGTCGCCTCTCTTTGCAGCCATAACAGCCTGTGCTCTTTTGGGGGAAACATGCCTAATACGAGATGTTTGAGTGTGTGTGTAGGAATTTGTGCCCTTTAAGAGAAACGTGAGGTCGGGCGCTGACGTTAGACGGTGAGGCCTGACTTGCAGTCGACGTTCCGATTCATCCGAATTAAAGGTGTTCAGTAGGGTCGAGTCCCTTTATACCAAACATGTCAAGCCAAACCATGTCAGGGGGTTCAGACTCTAGTGTAACACTGTGAGTGCACCGGGGCGTGAAATAGGATGTCGGACTCGCGAGCCAGACGAGGTGAAAAGTCGGAGGACACTCGAGTCAGAGGGTCGGCGAGGAAGTGAAAGAGAGGAATCCCAGACAGAGATATTCCACCCTCGCGGATCAGGACCTGATTCCAGTGCAGAAGGTGGATTAGTATAAACTCCCCTTCCAACCACGTCCTTCACGGAGAGTCGGAAGGGCACGCTAAGCTGGCAGCAGGGTGGCACAGCTGGCATGTGACCTGAGGAACCAAGTTGAATCACCTTCTGTGCAGGTTTTATTTGGTCTCTTCAGTTCCCCTCCACCTCTCAGGAACATGCAGAAGGTGGATTGGCAGCTTTTATTCGACCCTGGGTATGACTGAGTGGCTCAGTATGTTACCCTATATATGAATGGCAGAGATCTGTAGCGTTAATGCCAGACGCATTAACAGGACCTGATCCGGAGTCCTGACCCAAAATCCTGATCCAAAATCCTGACCCAGAGTCCTGATCCGGAGTCCTGATCCGGAGTCCTGATCCGGAGTCCTGATCCAAAGTCCTGACCCGGACTCCTAATCCGGAGTCCTGACCCAAAGTCCTGACCCAAAATCCTGATCCAAAATCCTGACCCAAAATCCTGATCCAGAGTCCTGATCCAAAATCCTGACCCGGACTCCTGATCCGGAGTCCTGACCCCGAGTCCTGATTCGGAGTCCTGACCCCGAGTCCTTATCCCGAGTCCTGACCCGGAGTCCTGATCCAAAATCCTGACCCAGAGTCCTGATCCGGAGTCCTGACCCAGAGTCCTGACCCGGAGTCCTGATCCGGAGTCCTGATCCAAAATCCTGATCCGGAGTCCTGATCTGGAGTCCTGACCCGGAGTCCTGACCCAGAGTCCTGATCCAAAATCCTGACCCCGAGTCCTGACCCGGAGACCTGATCTGGAGTCCTGACCCGGAGTACTGAACCGGAGTCCTGACCCGGAGTCCTGATCCAGAATCCTGACCTGGAGTCCTGATCCCGAGTCCCGACCCGGAGTCCTGATCCAGAATCCTGACCCAGAGTCCTGATCCCGAGTCCCGACCCGGAGTCCTGACCCAGAGTCCTGACCCAGAGTCCTGATCCAGAGTCCTGACCCGGAGTCCTGATCCAGAGTCCTGACCCGGAGTCCTGATCCGGAGTCCTGACCCGGAGTCCTGATCCGGAGTCCTGACCTGTAGTCCTGATCCCGAGTCCTTATCCGGAGTACTGAACCGGAGTCCTGACCTGGAGTCCTGATCCCGAGTCCCGACCCGGAGTCCTGACCCAGAGTCCTGATCCAAAATCCTCACCCAGAGTCCTGATCCGGAGTCCTGACCCCGAGTTTTGACCTGGAGACCTGATCCGGAGTCCTGAACCGGAGTACTGAACCGGAGTCCTGACCCGGAGTACTGACCCGGAGTCCTGGTCCGGAGTCCTGATCCAAAATCCTGACCCAGAGTCCCGATCCCAAATCCTGACCCCGAGTCCTGACCCCGAGTCCTGTGGGACATCTCACTGTTCTCGGACACTCCACCACAAGACTCGATCAGATTCATGCGTGTCTGGTCGTCCCTCCCGAGCCCTGATCAGACGTCCCGTAGATGTGCTAGACGTCGCTCCTCTGATTTATTCCACTGACTAACACACACACACACACACACACACACACCCACCCACCCACACACACACACACACACACACACACACACACACACACACACACACACACACACACACCCCGCTTTACCAAAATACAGAAGCTGTTTATTGTTTGTCAGTGTTTTAGAGGAGCGAGTGAATCACTTAAGCTGCGTTCACATGATACGTGGTGAACCGTTCTGCTCTGGCCGTGCCGTGGTGCCACTTACCTTATCACTCAGTCCAGATCACAGCCAATCAGACAAACTGTTTATGGTTCGTTCCACCAAATCTCAGGCACCTTTGTTTTATTCCTGCCAGGTTTCTAACCTAGAATCAGGAAATATATGAAAGATAGCAGCGTGGAGAACATGCTAAAGCACCAGAACACTCGGCACAGTCTAGTGATTTATCACAAAATGTTGTTTATTTAATTAAACAAATGTAGGTAACAGGAATGAACGTGGAGACGAATCCTCTCAGTCAGAGTTACAATATTATCATACAGTGGGGAATAAAGGGAGAACCTGCTAATGCTCTTCCCGTGATCTTCAGTAGATACAGTAGGATGAATATGTGAGGGTAACAGGACTGAGGGACTAAAACATGGATTTTAACCACATTATTCTACATTTCTGATGGATAAATAAAGATTATAAACACAGACAGGATCTGGAGTCACCGAACACTGCAGGACAAAAGGATTTATATAAGATTTTACTCTTATATTTCGTTGTAAATAGTAGTTTTTATGAATGTTTTAAATTATTTATACTAAATTTGCAGTTAGATGAATGTGCAGGACACTTTGTTTAATTACAAATTGATATAAAGTAAATGTTATATACATTTATACATATAACATCCTGGGGACAGAAATGGCCCTGATTCAGCAGAACGGCCCTTATATGATGTAGATCAGGGGTGTCAAACTCATTTAAGCCGAGGGCCACATCTGCATCATGGTGGCCCTCAAAGGGTCGATTGTAACGTATCCTGCTGTGATCACAGTCGCCTTTTAATTCTTGGACAATGTGTTGTTTTTCTTGGAGGCTAAATTCTGTTTTTGGTGTCAAAATGCCATGTGTATTGATCTTCTTTACCACAGACACGCCTCATAACACAAGAGAGGTCACAAAATCGGCATGCATTGTGAGAGATGCAGTTTATGACATAAACTATAAATGCCTTAGAAGCTCGTTGTTGGTTGGTCCACGTTATTTATTGTTGCCTATTAATGAACAGATGAGAAAGTCAGTTGTGGACGGTGGTCCGAGCTCGAGCAGTGAATTCTCAGATTGGCTGATGTTGCTGCTGACCCATTAGCTACATGTACTAAACCTGGACTGGCATGTTGACCCTCTGTTGATATTAAATCATCTCATTCTAGAACACATATGTGAGTATTAGAGTGTTTTACCACGGCTCTGTTTGATTAGATCAGTGACATCAGTGCTCCTGATCTGTGCTTTACATCCTAAATGTTTGGTATGTTCTTTAATCTGGGCTTCTTCAGTTCTGTACTAGCGCTGATGTGATTATGTTATCAGAGTAAACGATCCTGACACAGTGACCCCCTCCCCCCCCCCCCCCCCGTCCTTCTGCTGGATTCATTAAATCATCCCGTTATTATATTTAACAGCTTCTGATCACCTCTAATCACTGCAGTGATAATCAGACATTAGTGATGATCAATAATATTTTATTATTCACTTAAAGCTTAAAACTTTACTCTAAACATAGAGGACTTTTTTATTTCAGCAGCTTAATCTGGATAAAAAATATTAATATTAATAATTAATAATAGTAATAATAATAATATTAATAATTAATAATAATAATAATAACAGTAATAATTAATAAGAGTAATACAAATAATAATAGTAATAATAATAGTAATAATTATAATAATAGTAATAATAATAATAATAGTAATAATAATAATAATAGTAATAATAATAATAATAATAATAAAAATAAAAACAGTAATAATAGTAATAATAATAGTAATAATAATATTAATAATTAATAATAATAATAATAGTAATAATTAATAATAGTAATAATATTAATAATTAATAATAATAATAATAGTAATAATTAATAATAGTAATAATAGTAATAATTATAATAATAGTAATAATTAATAATAGTAATAATAGTAATAATTATAATAATGGTAATAGTAATAATAATAATAATAATAATAAAAATAATAATAATAGTAATAATAATAATAACAGTAATAATGAATAATAGTAATAATAATAATGATAGTAATAATAATAATAGTAATAATAGTAATAATAATAATAGTAATAATAATAATAGTAATAATAATAATAATAATAGTAATAGTAATAATAGTAATAATAATAATAACAGTAATAATGAATAATAGTAATAATAATAATAATAGTAATAATAATAATAATAACAGTAATAATGAATAATAGTAATAATAATAATAATAGTAATAATAATAAAAATAATAATAATAGTAATAATAATAAAAATAATAATAATAGTAATAATAATAATAGTAATAATAATAATAGTAATAATAATAAAAATAATAATAATAGTAATAATAATAATAATAGTAATGATGATGATGATGATGATAATAATAATAACATCATTTTTCATATATCTTAGTTACCTAAAGCTGCATAAATAAAGTACATTAGGTATCAGGTATAGAATCAAACCTCAGTTCCAGTTTATTTTCATTAAGCTCTTTATCCTGGTCAGGGTTGCAGTAGGTCTAATTTTACAAGGAGACACTGGGCGCTAGACAGGGCGGCAATCCAGTTGAATGCTTATTGCTAGTAATCACCATCACCGTGCTTCACCTATCCTGACTGTGATTATTTATTTAGTTATTTAGTTTTATTTAGATTAGTTATTATAATGCAGCCCAACATCTGTTCATGAATTCTTACTTTTAGTTCCTTGTAAATATACACTGGTGAGGCACATTATTATGACTACTTCTTATGGTGTGGGAAATGTTTGTGTGGCATTCTCTGGGCCCAGTCATCCATGTGCACGGCGCTCTCAACCGATCTGAGTACGAGTCCATCCTTGCACGTACATCCATACACGCCGATTCTCTTCCCTGGGATCTTCCAGCGACGTGATGCGACACGTCACACACATGACCGAGACTTCCAAGTTCCACCCTGACCCCCTAATTCCCCAGACTTAAACCCACTTGAGCATCTGTGGGAGCACCTCGATGGTGGTGTTGGCTCTGTGGATCCTCGCCCACGCCCCCCCCAGCAGCTGTGGGTTGCACTGCAGTCAGCATGACTACAGATACCTGTGACGACCTACCAGGACCTTACTGAGTCCCTCCCAGAATGTCTAGCTGCCGTCCGTGTATACACGCCGCTTACTCTGCTCATAATAATGTGACTCGACATTGTAATTCAGACCTTTAGGTGCAGTGCATTGTGGGTATTATATGCATGATTTGCTGTAGTTTTCATATCGGGAGCCAAGTTGTGCCGTTGGTGACGTCACTTCTGCACCAGATCTGCTGAGCGGTGGTGGTTGGACGGCGGGTCGCGTGTGGGGGCTGAATCAGCACCGCTGCAGCTTTTAGGCTGATGAGAAGCTACATCACACTGAGGAACGGAGCCAGGTGCATAGTCATATCCAATTCCCCAGTCGTGTCTCCTCTGATGCTGCAGACCTCAACCCTGAGCGTGGAGGGCCGTACCTAACACACCATCTGTATCGTGCATGGAGAGTCACGCACTGCTCTCAGTTACACCGATCAGCCATAACATTAAAACCACCTCCTTGTTTCTACACTCACTGTCCATGTTATCAGCTCCACTTACCATATAGAAGCACTTTGTAGTTCTACAATTACTGACTGTAGTCCATCTGTTTCTCTACATGCTTTGTTACCCCCCTTCCATGCTGTTCTTCAATGGTCAGGACCACCACAGAGCAGGTATTATTTAGGTGGTGGATGATTCTCAGCACTGCAGTGACACTGACATGGTGCTGGTGTGTTAGTGTGTGTTGTGCTGGTATGAGTGGATCAGACACAGCAGCGCTGCTGGAGTTTTTAAACACCGTGTCCACTCACTGTCCACTCTATTAGACACTCCTACCTAGTTGTTCCACCTTGTAGATGTAAAGTCAGAGACGATCGCTCATCTATTGCTGCTGTTTGAGTCGGTCATCTTCTAGACCTTCATCGGCGGTCACAGGACGCTGCCCACGGGGCGCTGTTGGATGGATGTTTTTGGTTGGTGGACGATTCTTAGTCCAGCAGTGACTCACTCACACCAGCACAACACACACTAACACACCACCACCATGTCAGTGTCACTGCAGTGCTGAGAATCATCCACCACCTAAATAATACCTGCTCTGTGGTGGTCCTGACCATTGAAGAACAGGGTGAAAGGGGGTAACAAAGCATGTAGAGAAACAGATGGACTACAGTCAGTAATTGTAGAACTACAAAGTGCTTCTATATGGTAAGTGGAGCTGATAAAATGGACATAATATATAAATAATACGTAGAAGACTAAGAATAAAAGCAGCATAAAACACTGATTTCTGCTGTTAATATTTCAAATGTGACAACATGGTGTTATAAAAACAAAGAACATTTTAGGCCATGTCATTTCTTGTGCATTAAAGTGTGTGTGTGTGTGTGTGTGTGTGTGTGTGTGTGTGTGTGTGTATTTCTCTGCTGTGTGTGTGTGTGTAGGCGTACGGTTCAGGCTGTGACATCGTGATCCTGGCCAGTGATTTCGAGTGTGTACAGATCATCCCTGGAGCTCAGCATGGGAACATCCAGGTGGGCTGTGTGGAGTGTTCACACCAGCTCGGACGGGTAAGAACGGCTCCCTCCTTCTAAAGCTCATTTTATTAACGGATAAATTAATGGATAATCACAGAGAATAATTTGTTAGGTGGGTTTTTCATTATACAGTATTATTAAATATATTAATAAACAATGGATAAAAACATGGCTTAGTGGTTAAGTGCAGGTCCCAAGCCCGGATAGATAGGAGGGTCGGGTCAGGAATCAAATATCTGGATGAATAATCTGATGTGGTGATGCCCAACAGGATGCAATCATTCATTCATTCGTGTTTCTCTGAGCCATCTCAAAGACTGAATAATTAATAATTAGGGATGTAACGATGCACCACAAGACAGTTAAAAAATTGGTGCGCATGTGCCACGATTCGAATCGGTTAATCATTTAAGATGAATTGATATTCACTTTAAACAGCAGACGGCGCTGGGGCTATTCACCTCGCCTGGTTGACGGCACTTCACAAAGTTGCCAGGTTTGGGATTTTCCAGCCATATGTATTTATGTGAGGATACTTTCTATTCATATATTCATATTCATTCAAGGTTTTGTTTTAAAATTTCGTTTTAAAAATGTTTTTTGTTTACAGAATAAGCATTATTTGGCAAATATTTTGTACCTACCTCAGAAATAAAAAGACATTCGTTATTTAGATAAATAAAAGTTAAGCACAAATATAGTATTTTACTATAAGTATTAAATATAGTATTTTTCTTTTAAATAATAAAAGAAAACTTTGTCATAATTTGTCTTTAATTTCATTTTGTTTAAAAAAAATCATATAGTGAACCCAGTGTCCTGAATCTTATCGCATTGTGGGTAAAGTGTATCGTTACATCCCTATTAATAATGCAATAATGCTTCCAGTCACATTATTATTAGGGCTGTCGAAGTTAACGCGATAATAACGCATTAACGCAATCTCAATTTAACGAGATTAAAAAAAATAGTGCCGTTAACGCACTAATTACATTACGAGATTTTTTCACTTCTAAAACTAAAGCAATTCATTTTTCACCCACGGGAGACAGATTGAATTATTCTCACTGACCGCGACGCTCACACGCACGTTTAATGTTATTTAGTTCCGTTTGAAAAAAAAAAACCTTAAAAATAGAGCTAACAGCGAAGATAAACCGGTTACAAAAGCAGCGACCGCTGTTTGTGTTCAATACTCTGTTCACAGTGTCGATACAAGTGATTCAGGAATCGATTCATTGTAAGCGCAGCGTAAGTTTCTTTCCTCAGTCATCTCTCCGTGTTTACTGTTATAATAAATGATGCGGTTGTAAATAAACACCAAATACTACAGAACATTGTGTGTGACTCGCTTACATTATAAAGCTCAGGCTTAATTATACTGGTTATTACCACAGAGCGGGAGTCGACTCAGAGTCGTTTACGATTTACCGAGGTGAACCACGAACGTGCTGATAGAATCGGCTCAGATGGGATCCGACTGTATTATCTTTTTAAAGTAAATATTTCAATCAGCAGAATCGCATCGCATGTATGATGTGCACAACGTTAATTACGTGCGTTTATTAATGAACGTTTACGTTAGCTTGTCAGAAGCTTTCTCAATGATGTCTGTGCTGTGTTTTTTTTTTACAATTAGTGATGGCAAGCAACTGTTCCACTGCACTATTTTACACTAAAAACTAAACTATTCCATAATGCTCCAGATTGCATCATTCTAAATAGGTATCGGCGAGTACAAAAATACATGCACTTGTACTCGGTTGGGAAAAAATGGTATCGATGCATCCCTAGTGAAAACACACTCACTTCGTGTAGAAACGTCCATCAAACCATCGTCACGATACAACCACAGAAAAGTCTGTTACAATAACTACGCATCTGACATATATACGAAGTCAAGGGTCTCTGCTAGATAGTATTACTGCCTAATATGTGAGTGAATAAAACTCCCTTACAGTTTTCTCTTGTCCCAGCCGTTTTTAACATCAGTACATTTAGCATAAAATATGTTCACCATTTTAATTGTAACATTTCACTTAAAAAACCTTGTTTTCTATAACATTTACACAGATTTTTTTAAATGCAATTAATCGCGATTAACTATGTAAAATTCTGAGATTAATCGCGATCAAAAATTTTAATCGTTTGACAGCCCTAATTATTATGCTTAATTATTTTGTTTATAGGTTGTAAGACCAGCTCACGCCGAGCACTTTGTGTTGTGGCCGTGGTTTCAGGCTGGGAATTTAATTTGGTTTTATAATTTTCATAACAAATCCTCAAAATTAACCACACTGACAATTCCATCAAGGTTCCAGGGTCCCACAAAGCTCAACACCACCACCGCCAGCATCAGCAACGTCTTGATGTACATGTTTATATAATCAGCATTGCTTCGAACTTGTGTGTTTATGTTCATCACGGGGTTCTCTGATGGTTTCAGATCGCTGCATCTTATGGGAACACGGTGTGCATATTCGAACCAGTGTCCACCCTCTTGAACAAGAGACACAAGGTCAGTACCCACAATGTTTATGATAATGGTGATGATGATGATGATGATTGGTTATGTGATAATTATAGTTATAATCATGATGAGGCTAACTATGAGTAGGTTAACGTACATGTCATGTAGATAAGTATCAATTAAATTAGCTACCATTGAAAGCTGTGAAATAATATGTGGAAATATGGAAATAAACCCAACCGCAGGAGACCTGACCGAGTCTGAACACTGAGAACAAGGAACAAAAGGATAAAACTTCACAAATAAACACAACAAGTCCACATGGTCTCCAGGAAACACTGAAAAGAACCTGAGAAGAAACCGGGGGGTCTACTATGCCAGCTACTCAATCCACCAAGGAATGACAGTTTTAGAGCGTTCCCCAACCCCCAAAAAAAGATCCAATGAAGTCAAACCAAACACTGAAATAAAACGAATGTAGTAAAAGCAGGAATGATTTGATGTAAAAAATGACATAAAGTGTCGTTTCATTTAACAGAACTTGTATGATCTTCTCCTTTTCCCCATAAAAACTACAATTCCTTCTCGGATTTCTTCACATTAGAAAAACAGCTACTAATGTGGGTTTCTTTGTAGGACCGAAGTAGCATTGAACCATCTCTCGAACCCTGGGGGATACCTGTACACTGTCAGCACTGGTTGCAGACAGACAGTAGGGAGAAAATGTGTGTTCATGTTTCTCTAGTCTGTTATCAGTTGACACTTTCTGATTACGTGACACAGAGCTGTTCAAAAATCCCAACAACACTGCTGCACCTCCTGCAGCTACTCAATCCAGCTACTCGGTCCACTCAAACTCTTATCTGGAAACCAAACTGTGGAACTCAGGAAGAGTCAAAACAACCCCAAAGCTGACACGCCACCCATGAAACAAAATACAAAATCAGAGCTACACCCCCAGCTTGCAGTCTGAGTTTCTGGAAACAAAAGCTTGAACCCGCTAGCAAGATCACTAACGCAAAAGCCAAGGAGTAAGCAAGCCAAAGGACTCGGACGGG
Organism: Trichomycterus rosablanca; assembly: GCF_030014385.1. Lineage (NCBI taxonomy): Eukaryota > Metazoa > Chordata > Actinopteri > Siluriformes > Trichomycteridae > Trichomycterus > Trichomycterus rosablanca. Next base: position 2,448,941 of record NC_085998.1, read on the forward strand.
CCCAGAAGGGTGTGAGCTTACCATCGAGCTAGCAAAAAGAACAGAAAATGAATCACCGAGTCATTTGAAACTGAGTCGGTTGCAAAATGCAAAAGGAAATAACAACGAATTAGGAAACTTAGGAGGAGAAGAGAGCACTGGGTTGGAACTGGGACAGGGTACAATACGCGAGCTACTCAATCCACCAATGTATCGAGCAAAAAGAATAGAAAATGAATCACTGAGTCATTTGAAACTGTGTTGTTTACAAAAAACAAAAGAAAATAATAACGAATTGGGAAACTTAGGAGGAGAAGAGAGCACTGGGTTGGAACTGGGATAGGGTACAATATGCGAGCTACTCAATCCACCAATGTATCGAGCAAAAAGAATAGAAAATGAATCACTGAGTCATTTGAAACTGTGTTGTTTACAAAAAACAAAAGAAAATAATAACGAATTGGGAAACTTAGGAGGAGAAGAGAGCACTGGGTTGGAACTGGGATAGGGTACAATACGCGAGCTACTCAATCCACCAATGTATCGAGCAAAAAGAACAGAAAATGAATCACTGAGTCATTTGAAACTGAGTCGGTTGCAAAAAAACAAAAGGAAATAATAACGAATTAGGAAACTTAGGAGGAGAAGAGAGCACTGGGTTGGAACTGGGACAGGGTACAATACGCGAGCTACTCAATCCACCAATGTATCGAGCAAAAAGAATAGAAAATGAATCACTGAGTCATTTGAAACTGAGTCGGTTGCAAAAAAAGAAAAGGAAATAATAACGAATTAGGAAACTTAGGAGGAGAAGAGAGCACTGGGTTGGAACTGGGACAGGGTACAATACGCGAGCTACTCAATCCACCAATGTATCGAGCAAAAAGAATAGAAAATGAATCACTGAGTCATTTGAAACTGAGTCGGTTGCAAAAAAAGAAAAGGAAATAATAACGAATTAGGAAACTTAGGAGGAGAAGAGAGCACTGGGTTGGAACTGGGATAGGGTACAATACGCGAGCTACTCAATCCACCAATGTATCGAGCAAAAAGAATAGAAAATGAATCACTGAGTCATTTGAAACTGAGTCGGTTGCAAAAAAAGAAAAGGAAATAATAACGAATTAGGAAACTTAGGAGGAGAAGAGAGCACTGGGTTGGAACTGGGATAGGGTACAATATGCGAGCTACTCAATCCACCAATGTATCGAGCAAAAAGAATAGAAAATGAATTACTGAGTCATTTGAAACTGTGTTGTTTACAAAAAACAAAAGAAAATAATAACGAATTAGGAAACTTAGGAGGAGAAGAGAGCACTGGGTTGGAACTGGGATAGGGTACAATACGCGAGCTACTCAATCCACCAATGTATCAAGCAAAAAGAATAGAAAATTAATCACTGAGTCATTTGAAACTGAGTCGGTTGCAAAAAACAAAAGAAAATAATAACGAATTAGGAAACTTAGGAGGAGAAGAGAGCACTGGGTTGGAACTGGGACAGGGTACAATACGCGAGCTACTCAATCCACCAATGTATCGAGCAAAAAGAACAGAAAATGAATCACTGAGTCATTTGAAACTGAGTCGTTTGCAAAAAAACAAAAGGAAATAATAACGAATTAGGAAACTTAGGAGGAGAAGAGAGCACTGGGTTGGAACTGGGATAGGGTACAATATGCGAGCTACTCAATCCACCAATGTATCGAGCAAAAAGAATAGAAAATGAATTACTGAGTCATTTGAAACTGTGTTGTTTACAAAAAACAAAAGAAAATAATAACGAATTAGGAAGCTTAGGAGGAGAAGAGAGCACTGGGTTGGAACTGGGATAGGGTACAATACGCGAGCTACTCAATCCACCAATGTATCAAGCAAAAAGAATAGAAAATTAATCACTGAGTCATTTGAAACTGAGTCGGTTGCAAAAAACAAAAGAAAATAATAACGAATTAGGAAACTTAGGAGGAGAAGAGAGCACTGGGTTGGAACTGGGACAGGGTACAATACGCGAGCTACTCAATCCACCAATGTATCGAGCAAAAAGAACAGAAAATGAATCACTGAGTCATTTGAAACTGAGTCGGTTGCAAAAAAACAAAAGGAAATAATAACGAATTAGGAAACTTAGGAGGAGAAGAGAGCACTGGGTTGGAACTGGGACAGGGTACAATACGCGAGCTACTCAATCCACCAATGTATCGAGCAAAAAGAATAGAAAATGAATCACTGAGTCATTTGAAACTGAGTCGGTTGCAAAAAAAGAAAAGGAAATAATAACGAATTAGGAAACTTAGGAGGAGAAGAGAGCACTGGGTTGGAACTGGGATAGGGTACAATATGCGAGCTACTCAATCCACCAATGTATCGAGCAAAAAGAATAGAAAATGAATTACTGAGTCATTTGAAACTGTGTTGTTTACAAAAAACAAAAGAAAATAATAACGAATTAGGAAACTTAGGAGGAGAAGAGAGCACTGGGTTGGAACTGGGATAGGGTACAATACGCGAGCTACTCAATCCACCAATGTATCAAGCAAAAAGAATAGAAAATTAATCACTGAGTCATTTGAAACTGAGTCGGTTGCAAAAAACAAAAGAAAATAATAACGAATTAGGAAACTTAGGAGGAGAAGAGAGCACTGGGTTGGAACTGGGATAGGGTACAATACGCGAGCTACTCAATCCACCAATGTATCAAGCAAAAAGAATAGAAAATTAATCACTGAGTCATTTGAAACTGAGTCGGTTGCAAAAAACAAAAGAAAATAATAACGAATTAGGAAACTTAGGAGGAGAAGAGAGCACTGGGTTGGAACTGGGACAGGGTACAATACGCGAGCTACTCAATCCACCAATGTATCGAGCAAAAAGAACAGAAAATGAATCACTGAGTCATTTGAAACTGAGTCGGTTGCAAAAAAACAAAAGAAAATAATAACGAATTAGGAAACTTAGGAGGAGAAGAGAGCACTGGGTTGGAACTGGGATAGGGTACAATACGCGAGCTTCTCAATCCACCAATGTATCAAGCAAAAAGAATAGAAAATTAATCACTGAGTCATTTGAAACTGAGTCGGTTGCAAAAAAACAAAAGAAAATAATAACGAATTAGGAAACTTAGGAGGAGAAGAGAGCACTGGGTTGGAACTGGGATAGGGTACAATACGCGAGCTACTCAATCCACCAATGTATCAAGCAAAAAGAATAGAAAATTAATCACTGAGTCATTTGAAACTGAGTCGGTTGCAAAAAACAAAAGAAAATAATAACGAATTAGGAAACTTAGGAGGAGAAGAGAGCACTGGGTTGGAACTGGGACAGGGTACAATACGCGAGCTACTCAATCCACCAATGTATCGAGCAAAAAGAATAGAAAATGAATCACTGAGTCATTTGAAACTGAGTCGGTTGCAAAAAAAGAAAAGGAAATAATAACGAATTAGGAAACTTAGGAGGAGAAGAGAGCACTGGGTTGGAACTGGGATAGGGTACAATATGCGAGCTACTCAATCCACCAATGTATCGAGCAAAAAGAATAGAAAATGAATTACTGAGTCATTTGAAACTGTGTTGTTTACAAAAAACAAAAGAAAATAATAACGAATTAGGAAACTTAGGAGGAGAAGAGAGCACTGGGTTGGAACTGGGATAGGGTACAATACGCGAGCTACTCAATCCACCAATGTATCGAGCAAAAAGAATAGAAAATTAATCACTGAGTCATTTGAAACTGAGTCGGTTGCAAAAAACAAAAGAAAATAATAACGAATTAGGAAACTTAGGAGGAGAAGAGAGCACTGGGTTGGAACTGGGACAGGGTACAATACGCGAGCTACCCAATCCACCAATGTATCAAGCAAAAAGAACAGAAAATGAATCACTGAGTCATTTGAAACTGAGTCGTTTGCAAAAAAACAAAAGGAAATAATAACGAATTAGGAAACTTAGGAGGAGAAGAGAGCACTGGGTTGGAACTGGGATAGGGTACAATATGCGAGCTACTCAATCCACCAATGTATCGAGCAAAAAGAATAGAAAATGAATTACTGAGTCATTTGAAACTGTGTTGTTTACAAAAAACAAAAGAAAATAATAACGAATTAGGAAACTTAGGAGGAGAAGAGAGCACTGGGTTGGAACTGGGATAGGGTACAATACGCGAGCTACTCAATCCACCAATGTATCAAGCAAAAAGAATAGAAAATTAATCACTGAGTCATTTGAAACTGAGTCGGTTGCAAAAAACAAAAGAAAATAATAACGAATTAGGAAACTTAGGAGGAGAAGAGAGCACTGGGTTGGAACTGGGACAGGGTACAATACGCGAGCTACTCAATCCACCAATGTATCGAGCAAAAAGAATAGAAAATGAATCACTGAGTCATTTGAAACTGAGTCGGTTGCAAAAAAAGAAAAGGAAATAATAACGAATTAGGAAACTTAGGAGGAGAAGAGAGCACTGGGTTGGAACTGGGATAGGGTACAATATGCGAGCTACTCAATCCACCAATGTATCGAGCAAAAAGAATAGAAAATGAATTACTGAGTCATTTGAAACTGTGTTGTTTACAAAAAACAAAAGAAAATAATAACGAATTAGGAAACTTAGGAGGAGAAGAGAGCACTGGGTTGGAACTGGGATAGGGTACAATACGCGAGCTACTCAATCCACCAATGTATCGAGCAAAAAGAATAGAAAATTAATCACTGAGTCATTTGAAACTGAGTCGGTTGCAAAAAACAAAAGAAAATAATAACGAATTAGGAAACTTAGGAGGAGAAGAGAGCACTGGGTTGGAACTGGGACAGGGTACAATACGCGAGCTACCCAATCCACCAATGTATCAAGCAAAAAGAACAGAAAATGAATCACTGAGTCATTTGAAACTGAGTCGTTTGCAAAAAAACAAAAGGAAATAATAACGAATTAGGAAACTTAGGAGGAGAAGAGAGCACTGGGTTGGAACTGGGATAGGGTACAATATGCGAGCTACTCAATCCACCAATGTATCGAGCAAAAAGAATAGAAAATGAATTACTGAGTCATTTGAAACTGTGTTGTTTACAAAAAACAAAAGAAAATAATAACGAATTAGGAAACTTAGGAGGAGAAGAGAGCACTGGGTTGGAACTGGGATAGGGTACAATACGCGAGCTACTCAATCCACCAATGTATCAAGCAAAAAGAATAGAAAATTAATCACTGAGTCATTTGAAACTGAGTCGGTTGCAAAAAACAAAAGAAAATAATAACGAATTAGGAAACTTAGGAGGAGAAGAGAGCACTGGGTTGGAACTGGGACAGGGTACAACACGCGAGCTACCCAATCCACCGATGTACCGCCACCTGATCACAGTCCGATGTCTCTCCCTCTAATCTTACCAAGAGAATCGACTCATGAGAATCGGATCACTGATTCGTTTAAGGCTCTCTCTGGAGCAAGCAAGGTGGCCGACCGTGTCGAGCAGCGAACGCCCAGGACGGAGCTGGTTTATATATAGATCTGAGAGCTCCTGGAACATGTAGTTCTTCTAGATGTTGTACTATTTGTTCGTTGTAGATGCTTTTGAACTAGGAGGAACCAGGAGGAACCACTATCAGCCTGACATCAGCCCTCACCGTCACATGCACCAGTGCTACAGATTACGCATTGATGGGCACGTTTTTAAGCCGGTGGTCCTGATTTGTTGGTGTATCAGGGTAAAGTGTTGATTGACGGTGTAAGTCGTACTAATCTGCACATTATTGATCGTTTGTTGTAAATTACAGCATCTGAACTACCAATGGCAGAAGACCGGACAGTTTATGCTCAATGCCATGACCTACAACCTGGCCTGGGACCTACAAGGTGAGAGAGCCATGAGTGTCTCGATATACAGAGTGTGTGTGTGTGTGTGTGTGTGTGTGTGTGTATCTCTGACAGTTTCTGTTCCTCTTTGTTAATCCCACAATGTGGCAATAACCCAAAACCACACGAGTTTCACTTCTCATAAACACACACACACACACACACACACACACGTACACACACACACGTATCACTACAGGTTTAAACTTTGATTTTTCACTCTCACTGGCCAATTTATTAGGTACGCCTGTCTTATATGGATGATCATTAGCTAAACTCTTGTATAAATTCACATTATGAGTATACAATCACTGACTGTAGGTTGCTTTATACGTATAGCCACACCCTTCCATCAACCCCAATTACTGCTGGGGTCCAGGACTCGAAGAAGAACGCCTTCGTTCGTCATATATACATGCACAAGTGTACAGTAGAATGTACAGCCGTTGTATAGCGCACCTGGAGCAGACTGGTATGAGGGCCTTGCTCAAGGGCCCGACCGGCAATCTTCTGACTGATAGTACGACGCTCCACCCACTAGACTACCACGATCCCTCAACCTTCATACATAACACATTACTGGCTGGGCGGGGGGTTGTGGGGGGATGAGTCCTGTCTTATTTCACTGCACCCAGTGATTCCTGGAAAGCCGGACCCACTGTGACCCTGACCAGGATGGTAATACGTTAAAATGAAATAAAATCAACACTTGTTGGTGGTAAATTATTCTCAGCACTGACCCGACACTAGTGTAGTAATGACACAGTGGTGTGGGTTGTTCTGTGTATGTATGAGTGTAGCAGGTGTAGCAGTGTTGTTGGGATTTTCAAACCCTGTTTAAAAATTAAACTTACTGGCCTCTGTAGTAGGAACACAGAGGTTTCCCCAACTGATCAGAAGTAAAAGACGGGTATCAATTTGGGTCACACGATGCTGAGCTGTTTGATAATCCCAGCAACACTGCTGCACCTGCTGCACTCATACCAGAACAACACACACCACAGTGTCATTACCATGTTAGCATCACTGCAATAACAGGTGATAATGTGGTTTTCTGTCTGTGTGTAGGAAACCGCATCCTCGCGGCGACCGAGCGGCTGCAGCTCTGGGCCCCGCCCACTGCCGACACCCTGCAGGAGGAGGAGGACGAGGAGAAAACTCACCCCGTCCTCAACGACTGGAAGTGTGTGTGGGAGTGCAAGTAAGTGAATAAGTCAGAGTAGCCGATCGCTTAATGTACGTAAGGTACTTCAGGTACTTACCTGAGGTATTTAGGGTACTTCAGGTGCTTAGGGTACTTTAGGTCAGGTTCTTCAGTTCAGGTACTTAAGGTACTTCAGGTAAGGTACTTCAGGTCAGGTACTTAAGGTACATCAGGTCAGGTACTTAAGGTACATCAGGTCAGGTTCTTCAGGTCAGGTACTTAAGGTACATCAGGTCAGGTTCTTCAGGTCAGGTACTTAAGGTACATCAGGTCAGGTACTTAAGGTACTTTAGGTCAGGTTCTTCAGGTCAGGTACTTAAGGTTCTTCAGGTCAGGTACATCAGGTCAGGTACTTAAGGTACATCAGGTCAGGTACTTAAGGTACTTTAGGTCAGGTACTTCAGGTCAGGTACTTAAGGTACATCAGGTCAGGTACTTAAGGTACATCAGGTCAGGTACTTAAGGTACTTTAGGTCAGGTTCTTCAGGTCAGGTACATCAGGTCAGGTACTTAAGGTACATCAGGTCAGGTACTTAAGGTACATCAGGTCAGGTACTTAAGGTACTTTAGGTCAGGTTCTTCAGGTCAGGTACTTAAGGTACATCAGGTCAGGTACTTAAGGTACTTTAGGTCAGGTTCTTCAGGTCAGGTACTTCAGGTCAGGTACTTAAGGTACATCAGGTCAGGTACTTAAGGTACTTTAGGTCAGGTTCTTCAGGTCAGGTACTTCAGTTCAGGTACTTAAGGTACTTCAGGTCAGGTTCTTCAGGTCAGGTACTTAAGGTACATCAGGTCAGGTACTTAAGGTACTTTAGGTCAGGTTCTTCAGGTCAGGTACTTAAGGTACATCAGGTCAGGTACTTAAGGTACATCAGGTCAGGTACTTAAGGTACATCAGGTCAGGTACTTAAGGTACTTTAGGTCAGGTACTTAAGGTACATCAGGTCAGGTACTTAAGGTACTTTAGGTCAGGTTCTTCAGGTCAGGTACTTCAGGTCAGGTACTTAAGGTACATCAGGTCAGGTACTTAAGGTACATCAGGTCAGGTACTTAAGGTACTTTAGGTCAGGTACATCAGGTCAGGTACTTAAGGTACATCAGGTCAGGTACTTAAGGTACATCAGGTCAGGTACTTAAGGTACATCAGGTCAGGTACTTAAGGTACTTTAGGTCAGGTTCTTCAGGTCAGGTACTTCAGGTCAGGTACTTAAGGTACATCAGGTCAGGTTCTTCAGGTCAGGTACTTAAGGTACATCAGGTCAGGTACTTAAGGTACTTTAGGTCAGGTTCTTCAGGTCAGGTACTTCAGTTCAGGTACTTAAGGTACTTCAGGTCAGGTTCTTCAGGTCAGGTACTTAAGGTACATCAGGTCAGGTACTTAAGGTACTTTAGGTCAGGTTCTTCAGGTCAGGTACTTAAGGTACATCAGGTCAGGTACTTCAGGTACTTAAGGTACATCAGGTCAGGTACTTAAGGTACTTTAGGTCAGGTACTTAAGGTACATCAGGTCAGGTACTTAAGGTACTTTAGGTCAGGTTCTTCAGGTCAGGTACTTCAGGTCAGGTACTTAAGGTACATCAGGTCAGGTACTTAAGGTACATCAGGTCAGGTACTTAAGGTACATCAGGTCAGGTAATTAAGGTACTTTAGGTCAGGTTCTTCAGGTCAGGTACTTAAGGTACATCAGGTCAGGTACTTCAGGTCAGGTACTTAAGGTACATCAGGTCAGGTACTTAAGGTACATCAGGTCAGGTACTTAAGGTACATCAGGTCAGGTACTTAAGGTACTTTAGGTCAGGTACTTCAGGTCAGGTACTTAAGGTACATCAGGTCAGGTACTTAAGGTACATCAGGTCAGGTTCTTAAGGTACTTTAGGTCAGGTACTTCAGGTCAGGTACTTAAGGTACATCAGGTCAGGTACTTAAGGTACTTTAGGTCAGGTACTTAAGGTACATCAGGTCAGGTACTTAAGGTACTTCAGGTCAGGTTCTTCAGGTCAGGTACTTAAGGTACATCAGGTCAGGTACTTAAGGTACATCAGTTCAGGTACTTAAGGTACATCAGGTCAGGTACTTCAGGTCAGGTACTTAAGGTACTTCAGGTCAGGTACTTAAGGTACATCAGGTCAGGTACTTAAGGTACATCAGGTCAGGTACTTAAGGTACTTTAGGTCAGGTTCTTCAGGTCAGGTACTTCAGGTCAGGTACTTAAGGTACATCAGGTCAGGTACTTAAGGTTCTTCAGGTCAGGTACTTCAGGTCAGGTACTTAAGGTACATCAGGTCAGGTACTTAAGGTTCTTCAGGTCAGGTACATCAGGTCAGGTACTTAAGGTACATCAGGTCAGGTACTTAAGGTACTTTAGGTCAGGTTCTTCAGGTCAGGTACTTCAGGTCAGGTACTTAAGGTACATCAGGTCAGGTACTTAAGGTTCTTCAGGTCAGGTACATCAGGTCAGGTACTTAAGGTACATCAGGTCAGGTAATTAAGGTACCCCAGGTCAGGTACTTAAGGTACTTTAGGTCAGGTTCTTCAGGTCAGGTACATCAGGTCAGATACTTAAGGTACTTTAGGTCAGGTTCTTCAGGTCAGGTACATCAGGTCAGATACTTAAGGTACATCAGGTCAGGTACTTAAGGTACTTTAGGTCAGGTTCTTCAGGTCAGGTACTTCAGGTCAGATACTTAAGGTACATCAGGTCAGGTTCTTCAGGTCAGGTACATCAGGTCAGATACTTAAGGTACATCAGGTCAGGTACTTAAGGTACATCAGGTCAGGTAATTAAGGTACCCCAGGTCAGGTACTTAAGGTACTTTAGGTCAGGTTCTTCAGGTCAGGTACTTCAGGTCAGGTACTTAAGGTACATCAGGTCAGGTACTTAAGGTACATCAGGTCAGGTAATTAAGGTACCCCAGGTCAGGTACTTAAGGTACTTTAGGTCAGGTTCTTCAGGTCAGGTACTTCAGGTCAGGTACTTAAGGTACATCAGGTCAGGTACTTAAGGTACATCAGGTCAGGTAATTAAGGTACCCCAGGTCAGATACTTAAGGTACTTTAGGTCAGGTTCTTCAGGTCAGGTACATCAGGTCAGATACTTAAGGTACATCAGGTCAGGTACTTAAGGTACTTTAGGTCAGGTTCTTCAGGTCAGGTACTTCAGGTCAGGTACTTAAGGTACATCAGGTCAGGTAATTAAGGTACCCCAGGTCAGGTACTCAGGTACTGTATGATGATGTCACAGGACGTCCCGAATGAAGGGATTCGACCCACAGAAGTTCATGTATTATGTACTGAGATCACGTTATATGTAGGGAACAGGAGGCGCCGTGTAGGAACCCTGAGGAACAAAACCCAGGAGTAGAAGCTTGGAGAAGACAGGATTCGTCTTAGCTCTTGTGAAAGTCCCTCAGGTCTTTATACTGATCAGATCTGCTGCGTGAACTATGAGGAACCGCCGTCAGCCCAGTGTGTGTGTGTGTGTGTGTGTGTGTGTGTGTGTGTGTGTGTGAATCCTGCTGACTT
>NC_085998.1:2464495-2471995 GCF_030014385.1 Trichomycterus rosablanca
AACAGCGCCCCGTGGGCAGCGTCCTGTGACCACTGATGAAGGTCTAGAAGATGACCGACTCAAACAGCAGCAATAGATGAGCGATCGTCTCTGACTTTACATCTACAAGGTGGACCGACTAGGTAGGAGCGTCTGATAGAGTGGACGGTGAGTGGACACGGTGTTTAAAAACTCCAGCAGCGCCGCTGTGTCTGATCCACTCATACCAGCACAACACGCACTAACACACCACCACCATGTCAGTGTCACTGCAGTGCTGAGAATCATCCACCACCTAAATAATACCTGCTCTGTGGGGGTCCTGACCATTGAAGCATGTAGAGAAACAGATGGACTACAGTCAGTAATTGTAGAACTACAAAGTGCTTCTATATGGTAAGTGGAGCTGATAAAATGGACAGTGAGTGTAGAAACAAGGAGGTGGTTTTAATGTTATGGCTGACTGGTGTTGGTGCAAGTAGTTTGGGAAGGACTAGAATTGACAGGGTGAAAATGAGGCAAATGATCCTCTGTGGCGCCCCCTAATGAGAGATAACGATAGAGCCACATCAGTACCAGTTGTGTGCATGCCCGTGCTGAGCGTGCGTCTGTATTTAACTCTGTGTGTGTGTGTGTGTGTGTGTGTGTGTGTGTGTGTGTGTGTGTGCACGGCAGGGGTTCGGTGTGTAACGTGTTACTGACGTCCTGTGTGGACGGAATCTGTCGTCTGTGGAGCGAGACTCTGCTCCCCGAGGACAGTTTACTGGGGGGTCAGATCACAGAGAACAACAGCTCCACGGCGGCCTTGCAGTTCAGCGGCCAGAAGGATAAAATCCAGCACGCTCTGGAGGTACCAACCAGCACGTGTGCATTTTTTGGGGTGGTCTTAATGTTTTGGCTGATGATATGAACAATTATAATAAACGTCATGTGTGTGTGTGTGCAGTCGATCCACCACCTGAAGCAGCTCAGACGGGGTCGGAGAAGATCCTCGGCGCTGGTCGCTCACACCGAGGTGATGCCCAGTCAGCTCAACTCACACGAGAGCCACCGACACATCACCCACCACGCCAGCGCTCTGTGTCACTTCCACATTTCAGCTAGCATCAACCCTAATACAGGTACACACACACACACACACACACACACACACACACACACACGTTTATGGAATTCAGCAGACTTACAGTTGTGACTGTTACAATGTAAGAAACTGGTTGTAGCCTAGTGGTTAAGGTACTGGACTACTAATAGAAAGGTCGCTGGTTCAAGCTCCACCACTGCCAGGTTGCCACTGTTGGGCCCTTTAGCGAGGCCCTTAATTCTTGATTGCTTAGACGGTGTACTGTCACAGTTCTGTAAGTCGCTTTGGATAAAAGCATCCGCTCAATGCTGAAAATGTAAATGTAAGGAACTGTGGGGCCCAGCAGTGGTGACTTGGAGGTCTTTGGGTCTCATTTTTCAGCCACACCCTTCACCTATGTGCCCAAACCGAGCTCTGACCCCAAACCCTATGAAAGACTTCGGGGTGAATTGGTGCATACATACAACTTCAGTGCCTGATCTCATGAATGCTCGTTTATCTAAAGTCAGTTACCAGTCAGTTGTACCCAGTGTTCTGTTCTATGCTGTGGTCTGCTGGGGCAATAGCATCACAACCAGCACTTCAAAGAGACTCAATAAATGAATCAAGAAGGCTGGTGCGGTCATTGGAGTGCCATCAGACTCTACAACGAGTCTCTTTACGGTCGAGGCAGCCATACTTCAAGCAATTATACACTGACGTTGCTTTATGTTACATAATCCAGTGTTCGGCTACATGTACCCTGCGGTGGCGGCCCGCCGCTGCTTAATTATTGCCGCCACTCCATCAGAATTTATATAATGACATGAAACCGCAATTACAAAAGCAGAGGGCTTTTATTTTGGAGTGAGGAATACAGGAAGTGGAATAATGACGCCTAACCGCGCTGCTTCTATCTCTACACACCTGACAAGCGAGCGAGAGAGGGTGAAATAGAGGAGAGGAAAGAAAGAAAGCTAGATTAAACTAGCTAACGTTAAGTTAGAAGGTTTTACAGGTGAAAACATTTAGAATGTTATTTTGGGTTTGGCACATACTGCCTAATGGATGGAGCCTGTTTAGATTCTAAGCTTTAAAACAGTGCCGTCAGGGCTAATGTGTTCATTTTTAACACGGATTAATCATATGTCCAAGTTTGACCCCGACATTTATTTAGTAAATTAAGAGATTTTAATTCAGAAATCATCAAAACTGCACTGAGATGATTATAATAAAGAAAAAAGATTCATCTATCCAGTTTGTCATATATACTACACTACACGTGTATTTGTTTATTCCTCCCCATACAAAGAATTACTCGTATTTTAACTTGTAATTTATCACAGAATATTGTTGCAATTAATAAAAGTATTGAAAATGAATGTAATTTGTGTTGTGTTGATTGTGTTGTTCTTACATTGATTCTTTTATTTTAAATGTAAAGATCCATTTATTTATGCTTTTTAATTAATTTTGCACTGCACCGGATGGGGGCCGTGGGTGTGTGGGGGGTTGAGGGTGCCTGCCACTGCTGCTAAAAAAAATTCTAGAGGAATAATATTACTATTGTTGTTATTATTATTATTATAATTATTAACATTGCTATTATAACTATATATGGAGTTAATGTGTAAATAATATATATGAGGGATTGTCTAAAAGTTTCCTCACTTTTATATTGTGGTTATAAAGCGGTGAGGGTTTAGTAGGGAGGAGTAATCGGTCGTGTCTGAGAGACGCTTACAGTCCAGGTTTTAGTTGTGTCTGATTTCCACCTTTTTGGACGCTGAAAGAGGCTTTAAGGGGAAGAAGATTTTCATGTGATGATGATGTGAAAGCAGCGGCGCATCAGTAGCTACGAGCTCAACCGAAAACATTTTTTGCTGACGGCATTAAAAAGTCGGTACGATGCTGGAAAAATGCATCAGAAGGCGACGATGTAGAAAAGTGATGCAGTTTATTTCTGAAATTCTTACTAGATAGAGTTTAAAAAGTGCGGAAACTTTTTGAAAATCCCTCGTATATACATAAATATATATTATATATATATATATATATATACAGTATTTATATTAATACTTATTATACGTTATACATTTTATCACATGGTTGTGCAATATGTGTGAGTTCTGTGTTTCTGCTGCTGCAATGAAACGATTTCCCTCGGGATTAATAAAGTTCTGTCTGTCTATCTATCTGTCTGTCTGACCACAGACACAGTCCAACATCCTATGAAAAGGCTTCCTTAATGAGTGGTGGCTGTTATAGCTGTAAGGGAGGGAGCGATATTAATGTCAGTGGTTTTGGAATAGACAATAAGGGCAGTTGTAGCGTAGTGGTTAATGTACTGGACTAGTAATCAGAAGGTCGCTGGTTCAAGCCTCACCACTGCCAGGTTGCCACTGTTGGGCCCTTGAGTGAGGCCCTTAACTCTCAATTGCTCAGACAGTATACTGTCACAGTACTGTAAGTCGCTTTGGATAAAAGCATCTGCTAAATGTTGAAAATGTAAATGTAAACAATAAGCTCATGGTCAGATGTCCACAAACATTAGCAAACTGGGAATTTGTATAAAAATCTAACCAGTGCATTCTCTCTCTCTCTCTCTCTCTCTCTCTCTCTCTCTCTCTCTCTCTCTCTCTCTCTGCTAGATATCCCAGCAGCACTGGCCGGTGCCGGACTCTTCTCCCCCGGCGAGAGCAGCGGCGGTTTCGTGGTCCACTGGCTGAACAATAAAGATCTGAGCTTCACCTCCTCCATGGACGTGTTCATGCAGCAGCTGAGGAAGTTCTCCGAGCAGAACCTGGAACAAGCCGCCGCCGACGAGCTCAAACCGGACGGGACCGCCAAGTTCGACTTCGGTACTCACGCGCTCCGTTAACACAGGCCACAAATCAGGGTCACTTTTTTCAGAGCCATAAATGGAGCCACGTTTTGTTTATGACTTTTACCGCGACCCAGGCGACAAAAAACGTACAACACAAACGACGCGTAAACGTAATTACTACAAATGGTGGCAATCTGGTCCCACTGTGCTTTACAATGTGTAACCGAAAGCCTCCACAAGGGGGCGTTTGTGTACAAGTTCCTTTTGTGTTCATGTGCCTGTTAACACGCCAGCTAACGTCTCCCTCCGTGTACCGAAAACGCTTAAACCGCCCCTGACGCCCCAATTTACAAATATAATACTCGTATAATTACACCTTTATACAGATTACACATCGGTGAGAATTTATGTACATTCGAAAAGAACTCGGTTGGTTGCTCTATCGGTTGGTATTTGTCTATTTTGTGAGGAGTCGTGCCGCACTGAATGCTGGGATTGATCTTCAGCGCTGAGGAGGCGTCGGGCGCTCCGTCGTCATTCGGTCAGATCATCACTCAGAATTAAGGCGCCTCAGTAGGAGCATTTTAAGGGAGCTAAGGGTTTAGACACGCCCTCTTCTCGGGAGTGTAGGATGATGGGAAATTCGTCTGCGTAGAGAGAGCGCTGGGTTTTCGGACAGACCCGATGTCATGCTCGTATCGTCCACTACTAGTGCAGGTGCCTCAACCAGCCAGCAGAGGTCGTAGTTCCACCTGTCAACCTTTTCTCTTATCAGACACGGTCACTTGTGTCAGGTCGATGGACTTGAAAAGTGTGACGTGATGTAAAGTTCACGTGAAATCTGATCTGACCGGTCAGACCAAGTTGCAAGTGTAGAAATCCTTTAGGTAGAAATACTTTAAACTGCAGTGTTGCTGCTGCAGCTGCAGAAATCTACTAATCACCCACAGTGACCAGGCGAAAATGTGACTAGAAAATGAATTAAAAATAAAGATGGTCCTGTTCTGAGCCTTTATTTAATGTTTTATAGACGCATCCTACAACTGCATGTATTTGATACGTCTCTAAAAGCTTAGCACAGCTGGATTTAGGCGGTTTATCCCATTTTTCATGGCAGATCCTCTCAAGTGGATGTGAACTGCACACATTTTCAATACGGTTTAAGTCTGGGATTTAAAGACATTCAGAGACTTGCTCCTATACCACTGCAGTGTTGTTTTGGCTGCATGCTTCGGGTCATTGTAACGTTAAAAGGCAAACTGTCGTCGTGTGTAAAATGTTAATCGTGTGCGTTGGTGTGGAAACGCAGATCTGGACGAGATGTCCGATAAAGCGTCGGAGC
The DNA here is from genome assembly GCF_030014385.1 of Trichomycterus rosablanca. NCBI lineage: Eukaryota > Metazoa > Chordata > Actinopteri > Siluriformes > Trichomycteridae > Trichomycterus > Trichomycterus rosablanca. Next base: position 2,469,707 of record NC_085998.1, read on the forward strand.
ACGAGGAGGGCGAGCAGGAGGGCAGCACGAAGGCCTCGTCCCCCGGCTCCAGCAGCAGCCTCCCGCCTCCCTCGGTCCTCCTGGAGAGGAAGCTGGAGGCGCTCACTCTGGAGTGGAACAGGAGTCCCGACATGCTGTTCACCATCCACCCCACCGACGGCTCCTTCCTGGTGTGGCACATCAAATACCTGGACGAGTTCATTCCCGGGATCTTCCGCCAGGTTCAGGTATTCTAGTCCTGTGCTCTGTGATGGAGGAGATTGCTTTGGTGGGAACTGGTAACGACTAAGCTGACGTTGGTTGTGGTCTGGTCCCAGGTGGCGTTCTCATCGCGGATTCCCGTGGCGTTCCCCACAGGCGACGCTAACTCCCTGAGCAAGAACATCATGATGTACGCCTGCACCCTGTCCGAGCGGGACGGCCCGGCCGGCGTGGAGCAGGACAGGAAGTGCGCCTCCCTGGGCACCGTGATCGGCCCGGCCGTCATGATGGTGTCCAAGCACGTGGACGGATCTCTGAACCAGTGGGCCGTGACCTTCGCCGAGAAGTCGGCGTTCTCCAGCGTCCTCACCGTCTCGCACAAGTTCCGTTACTGCGGTCACCGCTTCCACCTGAACGACCTGGCGTGCCACACCGTCCTGCCCCTCCTCCTCACCTCGTCTCACCACAACGCCGTCTTAACCCCGCCGCCCGGGCAGGACGAGCGCCGGGCCGGGCCGTCCCGCCCCCCGCGGCCGAGCCGAGGCGCCGCCGCCGAGCAGAGGGGCGGCAACGCGGCCACCCGGACCTTCCACGATCCCAACGCCATCTACAGCGAGCTGATCCTGTGGCGCGTCGACCACATCGGGCCGCTGTCCTGCACCGGGGGCGTGTCCGAAATCGCTCGCATCAACTCCCTGCACACCGCCGCGTTCTCCAACGTGGCCTGGCTGCCCACGCTCATCCCCAGCTCCGTCCTCGGTGAGTGAGAGGAGAGGAGGAGATCCACGTACCTCAAATAATAAATACATTCATAAAAACTAATGAACGTTTCAGTGAAGTTTGGGTCATAGCAGGTTTGGTTTAGGTGTGTGTGAGAGTGTGTGTGTTTTTTTTAGTGTGTGTGTGTGTGTGTGTGTGTGTGTGAGTGTCTTAGAGTGGGTGTTTAAGAGTAGGTGTGTGTTTGTGTTAGTGTGAGCAAGTGTGTTTAGTGAGTGTGTTTTAGCGTGTGTGTGTGTTTTAGTGTGATTGTGTGTGTGTTAGTGTGAGCGAGTGTGTGTGTGTTTTAGCGTGTGTGTGTGTTTTAGTGTGATTGTGTGTGTGTGTTTAGTGAAAGTGTGTGTGTAAGTGTTAGTGTTTTAGTGTGTGTGTGGGTGTAGTGTGTTGGTGTGTTTTAGTGTGAGTGTGTGTGTGTTTTAGTTAGTGAGTGTGTGTTTTAGCGTGTTTAGTGAAAGTGTGTGTTTTAGTGTGAGTGAGTGTTTAGTGTGTGTGTGTTAGTGTGTTTAGTGAGTGTGTGTTTTAGTGTGAGCGAGTGTTAGTGTGTGTGTGAGTGTGTTTCAGTGAGTGTGTGTGTTAGTGTGTTTAGTGAAAGTGTGTGTTTTAGTGTGAGTGAGTGTTTAGTGTGTGTGTGTTAGTGTGTTTAGTGAGTGTGTGTGTTAGTGTGTTTAGTGAGTGTGTGTTTTAGTGTGAGCGAGTGTTAGTGTGTGTGTGAGTGTGTTTCAGTGAGTGTGTGTGTTAGTGTGTTTAGTGAGTGTGTGTTTTAGTGTGAGCGAGTGTTAGTGTGTGTGTGAGTGTGTTTCAGTGAGTGTGTGTGTTAGTGTGTTTAGTGAGTGTGTGTTTTAGTGTGAGCGAGTGTTTAGTGTGTGTGTGTGTGAGTGTGTTTCAGTGAGTGTGTGTTTTAGTGTGAGCGAGTGTTAGTGTGTGTGTGAGTGTGTTTCAGTGAAAGTGTGTGTGTAAGTGTTAGTGTTTTAGTGTGTGTGTGGGTGTAGTGTGTTGGTGTGTTTTAGTGTGAGTGTGTGTGTGTTTTAGTTAGTGAGTGTGTGTTTTAGCGTGTTTAGTGAAAGTGTGTGTTTTAGTGTGAGTGAGTGTTTAGTGTGTGTGTGTTAGTGTGTTTAGTGAGTGTGTGTTTTAGTGTGAGCGAGTGTTAGTGTGTGTGTGAGTGTGTTTCAGTGAGTGTGTGTGTTAGTGTGTTTAGTGAAAGTGTGTTTTAGTGTGAGCGAGTGTTTAGTGTGTGTGTGTGTGAGTGTGTTTAGTGAGTGTGTGTTAGTGTGTTTAGTGAGTGTGTGTTTTAGTGTGAGTGAGTGTTTAGTG
>NC_085998.1:2479495-2574495 GCF_030014385.1 Trichomycterus rosablanca
TCCAGAACATGACTCGGCACTTTATATAAAACACCCAGAGATCTGCTCCAGAACATGACTCGGCACTTTATATAAAACACCCAGAGATCTGCTCCAGAACATGACTCGGCACTTTATATAAAACACCCAGAGATCTGCTCCAGAACATGACTCGGCACTTTATATAAAACACCCAGAGATCTGCTCCAGAACATGACTCGGCACTTTATATAAAACACCCAGAGATCTGCTCCAGAACATGACTCGGCACTTTATATAAAACACCCAGAGATCTGCTCCAGAACATGACTCGGCACTTTATATAAAACACCCAGAGATCTGCTCCAGAACATGACTCGGCACTTTATATAAAACACCCAGAGATCTGCTCCAGAACATGACTCGGCACTTTTATATAAAACACCCAGAGATCTGCTCCAGAACATGACTCGGCACTTTATATACAACACCCAGAGATCTGCTCCAGAACATGACTCGGCACTTTATATACAACACCCAGAGATCTGCTCCAGAACATGACTCGGCACTTTATATAAAACACCCAGAGATCTGCTCCAGAACATGACTCGGCACTTTTATATAAAACACCCAGAGATCTGCTCCAGAACATGACTCGGCACTTTATATACAACACCCAGAGATCTGCTCCAGAACATGACTCGGCACTTTTATATAAAACACCCAGAGATCTGCTCCAGAACATGACTCGGCACTTTATATAAAACACCCAGAGATCTGCTCCAGAACATGACTCGGCACTTTATATAAAACACCCAGAGATCTGCTCCAGAACATGACTCGGCACTTTATATAAAACACCCAGAGATCTGCTCCAGAACATGACTCGGCACTTTATATAAAACACCCAGAGATCTGCTCCAGAACATGACTCGGCACTTTATATAAAACACCCAGAGATCTGCTCCAGAACATGACTCGGCACTTTTATATAAAACACCCAGAGATCTGCTCCAGAACATGACTCGGCACTTTATATAAAACACCCAGAGATCTGCTCCAGAACATGACTCGGCACTTTATATAAAACACCCAGAGATCTGCTCCAGAACATGACTCGGCACTTTATATAAAACACCCAGAGATCTGCTCCAGAACATGACTCGGCACTTTATATAAAACACCCAGAGATCTGCTCCAGAACATGACTCGGCACTTTATATAAAACACCCAGAGATCTGCTCCAGAACATGACTCGGCACTTTATATAAAACACCCGGAGATCTGCTCCAGAACATGACTCGGCACTTTTATATAAAACACCCGGAGATCTGCTCCAGAACATGACTCGGCACTTTTATATAAAACACCCAGAGATCTGCTCCAGAACATGACTCGGCACTTTATATAAAACACCCAGAGATCTGCTCCAGAACATGACTCGGCACTTTATATAAAACACCCAGAGATCTGCTCCAGAACATGACTCGGCACTTTATATAAAACACCCAGAGATCTGCTCCAGAACATGACTCGGCACTTTATATAAAACACCCGGAGATCTGCTCCAGAACATGACTCGGCACTTTATATAAAACACCCAGAGATCTGATCCAGAACATGACTCGGCACTTTATATAAAACACCCAGAGATCTGCTCCAGAACATGACTCGGCACTTTATATAAAACACCCAGAGATCTGCTCCAGAACATGACTCGGCACTTTTATATACAACACCCAGAGATCTGATCCAGAACATGACTCGGCACTTTTATATAAAACACCCGGAGATCTGCTCCAGAACATGACTCGGCACTTTTATATAAAACACCCAGAGATCTGCTCCAGAACATGACTCGGCACTTTATATAAAACACCCAGAGATCTGCTCCAGAACATGACTCGGCACTTTTATATAAAACACCCAGAGATCTGCTCCAGAACATGACTCGGCACTTTTATATAAAACACCCGGAGATCTGCTCCAGAACATGACTCGGCACTTTTATATAAAACACCCAGAGATCTGCTCCAGAACATGACTCGGCACTTTATATAAAACACCCAGAGATCTGCTCCAGAACATGACTCGGCACTTTATATAAAACACCCAGAGATCTGCTCCAGAACATGACTCGGCACTTTATATAAAACACCCAGAGATCTGCTCCAGAACATGACTCGGCACTTTATATAAAACACCCGGAGATCTGCTCCAGAACATGACTCGGCACTTTATATAAAACACCCAGAGATCTGATCCAGAACATGACTCGGCACTTTATATAAAACACCCAGAGATCTGCTCCAGAACATGACTCGGCACTTTATATAAAACACCCGGAGATCTGCTCCAGAACATGACTCGGCACTTTATATAAAACACCCAGAGATCTGCTCCAGAACATGACTCGGCACTTTATATAAAACACCCAGAGATCTGCTCCAGAACATGACTCGGCACTTTTATATAAAACACCCAGAGATCTGCTCCAGAACATGACTCGGCACTTTATATAAAACACCCAGAGATCTGATCCAGAACATGACTCGGCACTTTATATAAAACACCCAGAGATCTGATCCAGAACATGACTCGGCACTTTATATAAAACACCCAGAGATCTGCTCCAGAACATGACTCGGCACTTTATATAAAACACCCAGAGATCTGATCCAGAACATGACTCAGCATTTGAATCAGATATAAAAACATGATGACTCAGCACTTTATATCTGATATCAGGAGAGCTGATCTGAAACACGACTCATCATTTTATATTGAACATCAAGAGATCTGATCTGAAACATGAGTCGACATTTAAGGATCAGATCAAAAGCATCATGACTCAGCATTTGATTTGATCATAAATAATGATGTAATTTTATGTTTCATTCATGACTGTAAAATATCTCTGTGTGTGTGTGTGTGTGTGTGTGTGTGTGTGTGTGTGTGTGTGTGTGTGTGTGATCGTACAGACGACACGGCGCAGGATCAGCCGTACCAGAACCAGCTGACCGTCCCCCAGGGGTTCGGTAACGCCGACTCGTCCCCCGAGTCCACGCCCGGTCAGAGCCCTCTGCCCCGCTCCAGCTCCTCTGCTAACCTTCAGTCTGCCAGTAAACTCATCCTGAGCTCCACACTGGTCTACAGCCAGAGACTGGAGCTCCCTCAGGGGGTCCAGGTCATCCGCACCACGCCCTCCGCTGGTACAACTGCACACTGCACTCACGCTGCACTCACACTGCACTAGTACACGGCTCACTGACTCTTCTTCCTGCGTCTCGATATGTGTTCAGTGTATCTGACGAGGTTCTCGTGTCCTGCCGCAGGTCACCTGAGCTCCTCCTCCATCTACCCGGTGTGTCTGGCCCCGTACCTGATCGTGACGGCCTGCTCGGACGGCCGCGTCCGCTTCTGGAGGTGCTCGGCGGAGCCCGAGGAGCCGCCCGCGTACCGCTGGGAGCCGTGGTGCCTGCTGAACGAGGAGGAGGACGACGACAGCGCCCTGAGCGTCACCGGGCGGCCCGTCGCCGTCAGCTGCTCCTACACCGGCCGCCTCGCCGCCGCCTTCAAGCAGCCGGTCCCCGCCGAGGAGGAGTTCTCCATGCACGTCTCCATCTACGAGTGCGAGTCCACGGGGGGGTCCGAGTGGGTCCTGGAGCAGACCATCCACCTGGACGATTTCAGGAGGCCGGCGAGCACGCTGGACCCCAGGATCAGCGTGGACAGCAACCTGGTGGTGTACAGCAAGTCCGACCTGTTCGTCAGCGAGCGCAACCCCAACGTCAAGCACTTCGTCCACCTGGACTGGCTCTCCAAAGAGGACGGCTCGCACATCCTGACCGTCGGGGTGGGCTCCTGCATCCTGATGTACGGCCGCATCTCCGGCATCGTGACCGAGCAGACGGGCGGGAAAGACGGCATGGCGGTCGTCACCCTGCCCCTAGGGGGCAGCGTCAAGCAGGGGGTGCGCTCCCGCTGGGTTCTCCTGCGCTCCGTGGATCTGGTCTCGTCCGTGGACGGCACGCCCTCGCTGCCCGTCTCGCTGTCCTGGGTGCGGGACGGGATACTGGTGATCGGGATGGACTGCGAGATGCACGTCTACGCCCAGTGGTACCAGGACAAGAAGCCGGCCGACGCCGAGGACGACGACGAGGCTTTCGCCGGCAGGAAGAGCGCCGTGGAGACGGCCGACGACGTCCTGCGCGTGCCGGCCGTCATCCAGGACGGCGGGCTCTTCGAAGCGGCGCATTCCCTCTCGCCCACGCTGCCTCAGTACCACCCCACGCAGCTCCTGGAGCTGATGGATTTGGGGAAGGTGCGGCGCGCCAAAGCCATCCTGTCTCACCTGGTGAAGTGCATCGCCGGCGAGGTGGCGGTGGTCCGCGACGCCGAGGCGGGCGAAGGCGGGGCCCGGCGCCACCTCTCGCGCACCATCAGCGTCACCGGGAGCACCGCCAAGGACACCATCGTGGCCGGACGCGACGGCGGGCGGGACTACACGGAGATCAACTCCATCCCCCCGCTCCCGCTCTACGCGCTCCTCTCGGCCGACCTGGACACCTCCTTCAAGAGCAAGTTCGCCGAGGAGGGCAAGATCCAGGAGCGCGAGGCCGAGCGGTCCTCCGAGGACCAGTACGCCGAGCTCTTCCAGGACCCCGCCGCGAGCACCGACGACTTCGCCAGCTTCGCCTGGGCCGACAAGGCCGAGAAGAAGGAGAAGAGGACGCGGGTCATCGACCTGTCGCAGTACGCGCCCACCTACTTCGGGCCCGAGCACGCCCGGGTCCTGTCCTCCCACCTCATGCACTCCAGTCTGCCCGGGCTCACCCGGCTGGAGCAGATGTTCCTGGTGGCGCTCGCCGATACCGTCGCCACCACCAGCGCGGAGGTGGGCGGGGCCACTAATAAGAAGTACACAGGTGAGTCGGCGCAGTGACCCTGGGCGTCTCCCGCCAGAGTAACGTAGTCCGTCCGAGGTTCGATCGTCTCCCGCGTCCGTCCTCGGCGCCGGTTATCGGAAGCGCCTTGTTGATCCTCGAACCGCGCGGCGCTTTATCTCCCCTCTGCCTCCTGCGGCGCGGCACGTCGCCCCCGTTTATTTAGTCTCTTGGAGAAGGTGAAGCGTAGACGTGAGCACAGCGTTCCAGACCGGCAGACATCAGGAGATCAGGCAGGTTCAGGGACAGCACGTATGTTTCTCTTCACGTGATCTGTGTCTTCCTGGAGAAAAAAAAAAACACCGCCACCATCTCCTGGTTCCAAAAGGCGTCGTCCCAACTGTTTCTGAAGTGTCTTGCAGGCATGAAATTTAACATTTTTAATCACAGTTTACAAATTGAAGTAAGTGTTTGTTCCACAGTAGCTTCTGATTTCACTGGTCAGGGTTGTGGTGGCTGGAAGCTGAGCAGATCAGTCCACAGCTCCCGGTCCTCACCCACAAATCCTCACGTCGGTGAATCCCTGGGCGCTCGTATAAGGTTCCTAAACCTCCTGGGAAAGGGGGGGGGGGGGGGGGGGAATGATGCTGAATGGTCCCAGATTCTGTTGAATGGTTGGATGCTGAATGCACCTAACTGGTCCTGGCTGGTCCTGAGGTGAAGCGTCCTGACAGGTCGTCCTAAATGCTGAATGAGTGCTGAGTGGTGCTTCGAGCGGTGTTGAATGGTGCTGATCGATGCTGAATTGTGTCAGGTGGTGCCGAGTGGTGTTTAGTGTAGGAGGTGCTAATCTGACGATTATTTTTTCGATTAGTCGACTAGTCACCGATTATTTATGTCATACCCTCCATCTCTGCCTTAACATAACAAAACCCTGTTATGTCATTTAATTTCCAATATCAAATTAAAATAATGACCCATGAAACATGAATATGAAACTTAAGCTTGATAGTTTAATTAAATATATTTGAAACATTAATACACAATCACAATAAAAAAATCAATGAAATAAGAGAAAGCTTTGGACGGCATTAGAAGCTGTTATGTTTCAGAAGTTCTGGATCACTCTGGAAATCAAAAACATTTATAACATGTGGTTGAGAAACGTGTGAATGCTGTCTGTGAAGATCTCAGCCATCTGAGGGGAGCATGAACCTCTTTCTCTTCTCATCCACACTCCATTGCTTAGTGCTATTAATAGAGAGAGCAAAAGAGAAAGCTGGATTAATGATCACAAACTGAAGGCTGTGTATCGTAGTTTATTATAAATAGTGTACCGGCTATTCCAACTAAACCATAACAGGTTAAATATCTGAACTGAATTATCTGCTGAGCTAACTAGCTATCATTAAGTGGATGAGGCTGATTATTTAGAACGAATGCTCTCATTAACGAGAGCAAAAAATAACGTTAGGCTATAACGTTAAGTTATATAACGTTACTCCTAATAAATCACTGATTAACTACTGCACTTAATGCGTTAGCTTAGCTATCAAACTAAGCTATCGAAGTTTTCCGACAGGTACTCTAACATTAACAAACATTAGCTGCAGTACGTTGGTTAAAGAATGAGGCGGTGTAAAAACGTACCTGTCCTGGATAACGCTGGTCGTCACGGCTGCAGGGTGCTCGTGTTTCAGATGCTCGTGCATCACCGTGTTGCCGGTGTGAAACCACGACTCTGCTCTGTAGCGTCTGTAGCGTTCAGCTCGTTTCTTTGGTTTATTTTGGCTGAAATGCTCCTGAAATACTTCAGAAAGTTTCGGTCTCTTTATCTTCGCCTCTCTGTCTTCATAAACTCCCCGCCGCGCCATGGAAGCGATGCTGCGCCCCCTGCAGTTCCTGTAGTGCGTTGCATCGATAACGACGCGTCGACAATGAAATTACACGTCGACACATTTTTATAGTCGACGTTATCGATTATGTCGACTAATCGTCGCAGCCCTAGTGTTGAGCGGTGTTGAATGGTGCTGATCGATGCCGAATTGTGTTAAGTGGTGCTGAGTGGTGTTTAGTGTAGGAGGTGCTGAATGAGTGTTGTGTGGTGTTGAATGGTGCTGAGTGGTGTTTAGTGTAGGAGGTGCTGAGTGGTATTCAGTGGTGTTGAGCAGTGTTGAATGGTGCTGAGTGGTGTTTAGTGTGAGAGGTGCTGAGTGGTGTTGAGCGGTGCTGAGTCCTGAATGGCGCTGAGCAGTGTTTAATGTAAGAGGTGCAGAGTGGTGTTTAGCGGTGCTAAGTGGTGTTGAGCAGTGTTGAATGATGCCGATCGGTGTTGAATGATGCCGAGTGGTGTTTAGTGCGAGTGGTGTTGAGTGGTGTTGAGCAGTGTTGAGTAGTACTGAGAGGTGTAAAGCTGCATTGAGCGGTGTTGAATGATGCTGAGCGGTGTTTAGTGCGAGAGGTGCCGAGTGGTGTTGAATGGTGTTGAGCGGTGCTGAGTAGTGTTGAGTGGTGTTGAGTGGTGTTGAGCAGTGTTGAGCAGTGTTGAGTAGTACTGAGAGGTGTAAAGCTGCATTGAGCGGTGTTGAATGATGCTGAGCGGTGTTTAGTGCGAGAGGTGCTGAGTGGTGTTGAATGGTGTTGAGCGGTGCTGAGTAGTGTTGAGTGGTGTTGAGCAGTGTTGAGTAGTACTGAGAGGTGTAAAGCTGCATTGAGCGGTGTTGAATGATGCCGAGTGGTGTTTAGTGTGAGAGGTGCCGAGCGGTGTTGAATGGTGTTGAATGGTGTTGAGCGGTGCTGAGCAGTGTCGAGTGGTGTATTAGTGGTGTTGAGTAGTACTGAGAGGTGTAAAGCTGCATTGAGCGGTGTTGAATGATGCTGAGCGGTGTTTAGTGTGAGAGGTGCCGAGCGGTGTTGAATGGTGTTGAATGGTGTTGAGCGGTGCTGAGCAGTGTCGAGTGGTGTATTAGTGGTGTTGAGTAGTACTGAGAGGTGTAAAGCTGCATTGAGCGGTGTTGAATGATGCTGAGCGGTGTTGAGTGGTGTTGAGTGGTGTTGAGTAGTGTTGAGTGGTGTTGAGCAGTGTTGAGTAGTACTGAGAGGTGTAAAGCTGCATTGAGCGGTGTTGAATGATGCTGAGTGGTGTTTAGTGTGAGAGGTGCCGAGCGGTGTTGAATGATGCTGAGCGGTGTTGAATGATGCTGAGTGGTGTTTAGTGTGAGAGGTGCCGAGCGGTGTTGAATGATGCTGAGAGGTGTTGAATGATGCTGAGTGGTGTTTAGTGTGAGAGGTGCCGAGCGGTGTTGAATGATGCTGAGAGGTGTTGAATGTTGTGTTAATGGAAGTATTAATAGAGCAGCGTGATGAGTGAATAGAGCTGCACACCAGCCTTTATTCCTCATTGTGTGTGTGTGTGTGTGTGTGTGTGTGTGTGTGTGTGTGTGTGTGTTCTCCAGGTGGAGATGCTCTGGATGAGTGTGGACTCAGGTACCTGCTGGCCATGCGCTTACACACCTGCCTGCTGACATCACTTCCTCCCCTGTACCGCCTCCAGCTCCTGCACCAAGGTAACACAACTATATTCATTCAATACGTTCTGACTATAGGGCCAAAAGTATTTGGACACCATCTACTAGGGCTGGGCGATTATGGATAAAAAATTATATCTCGATATTTTTTAGCTGAATGGCGATATACGATATATATCTCGATATTTTTTCATCCCATACGGTAATAACAACAAGACACTTCTGAGACAAAGCTACATGATCCAAATGTTATACAGGCACTTTTATTAACATTCAGCTGTAGATAAACATGAGAGATTCCTTAAAAATAAACTATTGGCATAAATTAAATCAGGGGTCCCGACCTTTTTGAAACAGAGGGCTGATTTAAGGGTACTGAGTAAGCCAAACGGCCACTTATAGGATACAAACTTCCTGAATAACATAAGGTTGCATGGTTCACCTTTAATGATAATATTATGATTAATAATAATAATAATAAATATTTATTTGTGTGAAGAGACTGTCTGATCACATGTTAATTATTTCTTGCAATAATTATTAACAATGATTTATAGGGATGTCCCGATCATGTTTTTTTGTTCCCGATACCGATCCCGATTATTTATTTTGATCCCGATCCGATACCGAGTCTCAAACCGATACTTGTATTATCTAGATATTGTCTAGATAAGAACTGGATAATACTGTTCACACAGTGCACACTTCAACTACATTACAGTTATTCACATTAATCCAGTGTACATGTTTAACACCTGAATAGCTCTGCAGTGCTGAAGGGAAACATGCTGCATCCAAACTATTGGCTTAATGTTCTTTTATTTTTACAAAATCAATCAAAATGAGTGAGATCATTACAGTTTTACTTTCAACTTTACATTCGAAGAAAAAAAATCTGTTTAATGCAGAAATCTGTGTAGCAGCTTAACTTGAATATAAGAAAATAAGTTACTTAAAAGCATTACAGTAAAACCTGAATACCAAAATAAAATGGAAAGGCTCTTTTGTTATGAAGGAAAGCCAGTTTTTGTATTGTGACAGTGGTTTGATGGACGTTTCTATGCTAAGTGAGTGTGTTTTGACCCTTTGGGGCTTCCATAGTGCATGGAATAGCGTGCTCGACTCTAGCTGTCCGCTATCCGGTACCGTAACAGAAGAAGTTAATAAAGTGTTCTGCTCCCGACATTATGTAAATATAGCGTGTATTTATTTCTTTATTAAGCGAGTGCATCACTACGTTGTTTAGTAAACCGGAGTGATCCTCGACTCACACACCATATAAACAGTAAAATTCTACAGTAATGAACGCAGCTCTGCTCCCACCGCCTCGTGAAACGCTCGCAGTGCAGACGTTACACTTCACTGCTGGACTTGTTTCACTTTCCAATTCAAACTATTTCAACACGGCGGACATGCTGACGTAAAACAAAAGATCGGGATTACGATCGGGTTTAGTAAATCCGATCCCGATCAGTTAAAAAATGCCTCGATCGGCCCCATCGGGATCGGGACATCCCTAATGATTTACCATGGCAGGAAACACAGACATATTTAAACATTATTAACATTAATAACATTATTTAATTCTGAAAGTCAGAGCGATCACATCTCTGATGTTTTTGTAAATATTGTTCCTGACGGTTTTGTATGAATTTTTTTATTTATTTATTTTATTTTATTTTTTTTACAAATTACGACTTCTGTAGCATTTTTTTAGGAAATCATTAACAGTCTTATCTTCAAATAATGTCCCGTTTGTACTGATGACTACTGTTGTTTTAGAGCAAATCATGAACTCTGTACATCAATGCAAGTGTTATTGATTCAAAGAGATCAATAAGGAAAATATCATTTTTAGACGGAGCTCTATAGTCACTAGAGCTGTTTAGAACGTGCCCTGCGGGGGACTCGCGTGGTGGGAGAGGGGCGAGTTGTGTTCAGTGAGGGAGAGGGGCGGGGCAGTGAGGGAGAGGGGCGGGGCAGGTGAGCGAGAGGGGGCGGGGCAGGTGAACATGTGCAGAGACAAACTGGGAGAAGAGAAAGACGAACTGTCGGATCTAACTGGAACGCAACATCTATACCGATATAAGCGATATTGTCTCATCTTATATCACGTATGAAAATATATCGATATATCTTTAAAACTCGATATATCGCCCAGCCCTACCGTCTACTGTACAAGATCAGTTATATGAAAAACATTTTGGGCGTGGTCCTTTCCTGTTTCTCCTTTATTATCAGTGCCTGACCCCATACATGCCAACACAGGAAAGTAGGCAATATAACGTATATACCAGGTCATCTAAGTGTGTGTGTGTGTGTGTGTGTGTGTGTAGGCGTCTCCACGTGTCACTTCGCCTGGGCGTTCCACTCCGAAGCCGAGGAGGAGATGCTCAACATGATCCCCGCCATGCAGCGAGGAGACCCCCAGTGGTCCGAGCTCCGGGCCGTGGGCGTCGGCTGGTGGATCCGAAACATCAACACGCTCCGACGCATGGTGGAGAAGGTAACACACACACATCTGTAGAACACATCTGTAGAGCGCCGGATTCACAAGACCCGTGTTAACACTCTGTGGTCAAAAGTATGTGGACACTCTTAAGGTCTGACACGTGGATGAAAAGGCCCCGCTCACAATCAGCATTCCGATTCATCCCAAGGGTGGAGTTCAAGGCTTTCTGCACCCATCAGTCCATTCGTTGAAGATTAGTGGCATGTGGGGGGAAGGGGGGGGGGGGGGGTTCATGCCAACCCTTTCTGCCCCAAACCCCCTGGTTCCCATTTTCACCAGAGCCCCATGCAGATGGACGCTCATTGTTTCTTTTATGGGCTCAGTAGTTAAGGTACTGAACGTAGAATCATAAGGTTGTTGGTTTTTATGGACCAACAATCGGGGAACCCCGATGAGGAACCCCGATTAGGAACCCCGATTAGGAACCCCGATGAGGAACCCCGATGACACTCCCTCTGACACGTGAGCAGTCCACTAATCCCTTCTTATTCTCCCATACTTGAGTGTAATTGTGTGTGTGTGGTTGGTTTTGCGTACGGAGAGCCACTCCCCGGTCGCCCTGGGCAACCAAGGTCCTTACACAACGTTCATGACCCCACCCAGAACACTTATCATCACTTACTTCTTTGAGAGTGTCCACATACTTTTGCCGTGTATTGTTTGTGTCTCATTTCTCTCTCTCGCTCGTTCCGTCTCAGGTCGCCAAAGCAGCGTTTCAGAGGAACAACGACCCCCTCGACGCCGCGCTCTTCTACTTGGCCATGAAGAAGAAGGCTGTACTGTGGGGCCTCTTCAGGTTCTCCTCAAATTATTCTTTTTTAATAGCTATTGTACGGCACTAAAGCGGAGCGGGTCAAGGGCCTTGCTCAGGGGTCCAACAGTGGCAGCAACCTTTCGATTGATAGCACAGAGCTCTACCCACTAGAAAAACACGAGTAGGAACTGGGGAAGCATGACCACGCTGGACTAGCTCACACCGAGTCTCGACAGTAGTCCTATTAAACACCTTTGGGATGAATTGGAATGTTGGAAGTTGACCTTTTTATGAAACGGGCCTAATTCCCCTCAAACGAACTGAAAAATCCTCTGGAAAGCCGTCCCAGATGAGCGGAGGCTGTTGTAGCTGCGTAAAAGGCAGGATCAGGTGCTGCATTTGCGACCTCTGCTGGCCGATCGAGGCGCCTGCACAGAGATGATGAATAATGGATAGTAGTGCGTGGGTAGTAGTATCCATACGCGATCCTGCTCTCTGTGAGACTCCGTCTCTGGCGGTGAGGGTTGTGTGTCAGATGGGGTGCGGGACGGGCTGGTATGCAGGAGGGGAGTTGGATATGACTAAATTGGCAGACAAAAGGGGAATAGACGCTTTTGGTGATATAAATGTGCTGGATTGTGTTTAAGAGGTTCTGCTTCTCTGCTCTTGATATAAATGTGATGGATTTTCTTTGGGCTGATGGATCTGGTGCAGGTCTCAGCATGATGAGAAGATGACCCAGTTCTTCAGCCATAACTTCAGCGAGGATCGGTGGAGGAAAGCGGCGCTGAAGAACGCCTTCTCTCTGCTGGGGAAACAGCGCTTCGAACAGTCGGCGGCGTTCTTCTTGCTCGCTGGATCCCTCAAAGACGCCATAGAGGTAAACACACACACACACACACACACACACACACACACACTCACCGGAGTTCCTTCGATTTTACCCGCAGTTTAAACATATGCTATCACTATATTACCAAAAGTATTCACTCCCCCATCCAAATCATTGAATTCAGGTGTTCCAATCACTTCCATGGTCACAGGTGTATAAATCCGAGCACCTCGGCATGCAGACGCTTCAACACACATTAGTGAAAGAACGGGTCGCTCTCAGGAGCTCAGTGAATTCCAGCGTGGTACCGTGATGCCACCTGTGCAACAAATCCAGTGGTGACATTTCCTCACTACTAAATATTCCACAGTCGACTGTCAGTGCTGGTATAACAAAGTGGAAGCGATCGGGAACGACAGCAACTCAGCCACCGAGTGTTACCACATAAAATGACAGAGCGGGTCAGCGGATGCTGAGGAACATAGTGCACAGAGGTCACCAACTTTCTGCAGAGTCCATCACTACAGAGCTCCAAACTTCATGTGGCCTTCAGATGAGCTCAGGAACAGTGTGTAGAGCTTCATGGAACGGGTCTCCATGGTCGAGCAGCTGCATCCAAGCCTTACATCACCGGATGCAGTGGTGTAAAGCACGCCGCCACCGGACTCTAGAGCAGTGCAGACGTGTTCTCTGGAGTGACGGATCACGCTTCTGATGGACGTGTCTGGGTTTGGCGGTTGCCAGGAGAACGGTACCTGTCTGACTGTATTGTGCCGAGTGTAGAGTGTGGTGGAGGGGGGATTATGGTGTGGGGGTGTTTTTCAGGAGTCGGGCTCGGCCCCTTAGTTCCAGTGAAAGGAACTCTTAATGCTTCAGCACACCAAGAGATTCTGGACAATTTCATGCTCCCGACTTTGTGGGAACAGTTTGGGGATGGCCCCTTCCTGTTCTAACATGACTGCGCACCAGTGCACAAAGCACAAGGTCCATAAAGACGTGGATGAGGGAGTTTGGTGTGGAAGAACTTGACTGGCCTGCACTGGCCCCCGATCAAGGCCCTTAACCCTTAATTGCCTGCATTGTGCTTTCTCACAGTTGTACACACAGTGTGTGTGTGTGTGTGTGTGTGTGTGTGTGTGTGTGTGTGTGTGTGTGTGTGTGTGTGTGTGTGTGTGAGAGAGAGAGAGAGAGAGAAATAATAAAAATAACAATAAGAAAGAACAAATATATACAAAACAGTTTCTCTCTCTAGCTCACCACACTCTACATGTATGAGCTTCATTACCTTGGGCTGATTGTATAAACACTTGCAGTCAAAACATACTGATAGAGCAGCTGTACACACACACACACACACACACACACACACACACACACACACACACACACACACACACAAACTCAAACTCAAACTCAAAAGAAGCTTTATTGGCATGACAAATAAGGACATTCGTATTGCCAAAGCAAGTTACAGGGAAATATAAACAATATAAATAAGAAAGAACAAAAATATACAGAACAGTTACATGTGCAAAAAATATAGAATAGAATAAAATATTAATAAAAACAGTGCAAAATAATAACAATAAAAAGTATAATATTTACAATAATGAGGTAGTAAAACAATCAGTTTGTGCGTGTGTGTGTGTGTGTGTGTGTGTGTGTGTGTGTGTGTGTGTGTGTGTGTATGGGACATGGTCACCCACTGTCCCTCACCTGGTGGCAGGTGTGTGTATAGAGTGCTGCTAGTGTGCAGCTCTCTCTGTGCTCCCCCAGTAGGTGGGGCAGTTTGTCGAGGTCTGGGAGGGAGGTGAAGTTGGGGATGACGTTATTAAATTTAGGGAAGAATTGGGAGCGGACGTGGTGGTACTTGGTACACCGGGTGAGGAAGTGCAGCTCCGTCTCTACTGTACTGAGAGTGCAGTGCTGACACGACCTCTCCTCCCGGGGCAGCCAGGACCGGGTGTGTCGCCCCGTCTCCACGGCCAGGTCGTGTGCGCTCAGTCTGTACCTCGTCAGGGTGTTTCTTAATTTAGGGTCGGATACTGCGCTCAGATAATCTGCTGCACTGTAGTGTCTGTTTAGGGCCAAATAACAACAAATAACAACAAATAATAAATAACTGCATTTTACTTTGAGTTTTAGTTTCAGTTTCCCAATAATTCAGATATTTAGTTCTGAGTTTTTGTGTAATTTGGTTTATTTTAATTGGGTTTACAGATTTCTCCTGTTCCTGAGTCTTTATTGTGTTAGTGTGTGTTAGTGGTGTGTCAGCGTGTGTTATTACAGTGTCTGTGTGTGTTAGTGGTGTATCTGTGTGTGTTAGTGGTGTATCTGTGTGTGTTAGTGGTGTATCTGTGTGTGTTAGTGGTGTATCTGTGTGTGTTAGTGGTGTATGGGTGTGTGTTAGTGGTGTATCTGTGTGTGTTAGTGGTGTATCTGTGTGTGTTAGTGGTGTATCTGTGTGTGTTAGTGGTGTATGGGTGTGTGTTAGTGGTGTATCTGTGTGTGTTAGTGGTGTATCTGTGTGTGTTAGTGGTGTATGGGTGTGTGTTAGTGGTGTATCTGTGTGTGTTAGTGGTGTATCTGTGTGTGTTAGAGTGTCTGTGTGTGTTATTAGTGTATCGGTGTGTGTTAGTGGTGTATCTGTGTGTGTTAGTGGTGTATCTGTGTGTGTTATTAGTGTATCAGTGTGTGTTAGTGGTGTATCTGTGTGTGTTACTGGTGTATCTGTGTGTGTTAGTGGTGTATCTGTGTGTGTTAGTGGTGTATGGGTGTGTGTTAGTGGTGTATCTGTGTGTGTTAGTGGTGTATCTGTGTGTGTTAGAGTGTCTGTGTGTGTTATTAGTGTATCGGTGTGTGTTAGTGGTGTATCTGTGTGTGTTACTGGTGTATCTGTGTGTGTTAGTGGTGTATCTGTGTGTGTTAGTGGTGTATGGGTGTGTGTTAGTGGTGTATCTGTGTGTGTTAGTGGTGTATCTGTGTGTGTTAGAGTGTCTGTGTGTGTTATTAGTGTATCGGTGTGTGTTAGTGGTGTATCTGTGTGTGTTACTGGTGTATCTGTGTGTGTTAGTGGTGTATCTGTGTGTGTTAGTGGTGTATCTGTGTGTGTTAGTGGTGTATCTGTGTGTGTTAGAGTGTCTGTGTGTGTTATTAGTGTATCGGTGTGTGTTAGTGGTGTATCTGTGTGTGTTACTGGTGTATCTGTGTGTGTTAGTGGTGTATGGGTGTGTGTTAGTGGTGTATCTGTGTGTGTTAGTGGTGTATCTGTGTGTGTTAGAGTGTCTGTGTGTGTTATTAGTGTATCGGTGTGTGTTAGTGGTGTATCTGTGTGTGTTAGTGGTGTATCTGTGTGTGTTAGTGGTGTATCTGTGTGTGTTAGTGGTGTATCGGTGTGTGTTAGTGGTGTATCGGTGTGTGTTAGTGGTGTATCTGTGTATGTTAGTGGTGTGTCTGTGTGTGTTACTGGTGTATCTGTGTGTGTTAGTGGTGTATGGGTGTGTGTTACTGGTGTATCTGTGTGTGTTAGTGGTGTATCTGTGTGTGTTAGTGGTGTATCTGTGTGTGTTAGTGGTGTATGGGTGTGTGTTACTGGTGTATCTGTGTGTGTTAGTGGTGTATCTGTGTGTGTTACTGGTGTATCTGTGTGTGTTAGTGGTGTATGGGTGTGTGTTACTGGTGTATCTGTGTGTGTTAGTGGTGTATCTGTGTGTGTTAGTGGTGTATCTGTGTGTGTTAGTGGTGTATCTGTGTGTGTTAGTGGTGTATCTGTGTGTGTTACTGGTGTATCTGTGTGTGTTAGTGGTGTATTGGTGTGTGTTAGTGGTGTATCTGTGTGTGTTAGTGGTGTATCTGTGTGTGTTAGTGGTGTATCTGTGTGTGTTAGTGGTGTATGGGTGCAGTGACTCAGGACCAGTTGGATTAGGGGACTGGTATGTTTGCTCAGCTCTTGGTGTTTCAGGGCTTTATAATGATAAGTTTGGGGGTCGCTCTCATTTAGATGGTTCCAGAAGTTGATTGCTCTTCTCTGTATGTTTATAATTAGAGGAAATCGGCCTAATTCTGCCCTGCACGCATTGTTCGTGGTGTGTCTGTGTGTTTGTGTGTTAGTGGTGTGTTGGTGTGTGTTCGTGGTGTGTTGGTGTGTGTTCGTGGTGTATCTGTGCACCTTTAGGATGCTTTTACAGAACTCTGTGTGCAGGGTCTCTAATGGATGTTTGTCCCAATTATGGAATTGATGGTGTGTAAGCGAACCCCAAACTTCACTGCCATATAGAGCAATCGGTTCAATTATTGATTCAAAAATTTTAAGCCAGATTCGAATCGGAATTTCCACGAATGTTTGACGTTTTATAGCGTAAAAGGCCCTGCGAGCTTTTTCACACACACACACAGCCTGGCCGGGGGTAAACAAAGGTCACTTACATTCACTCCAGAACCTCTGACATCTGTGTTATTAAACCCACCCTGAGTTCTCCTGAGGACTGAGGAGACTTTATTAATCCTGGATAAACGCAGGTCACACGCTTTGTAAACCATGTAGAACTGACCTTTATAATAATATTAATAATAGTAATAGTAATAGTAATTATAATTAATAATAATGATAAGCAGAATAGTAATAATAGTAATAATAATAATAATAATAATATAATAATAATAATAATATTAATACTAATAATAATTATAATTAATAATAATGATGAGAAGAATAGTAATAATAATAATTATAATAATAGCAATAATAATATTAGTAGTAATAATAGTAATAATAATAATAATAGTAATAATAATAATAATAATAATATTAATTATACTAGTAATAATAATTAATAATAATAATAATAATAGTAATAATAATAATTAATGATAATAATAATAGTAATAATAATAATTAATGATAATAATAATAGTAATAATAATAATTAATGATAATAATAGTAATAATAATAATAATTAATGATAATAATAGTAATAATAATTAATGATAATAATAGTAATAATAATTAATGATAATAATAATAGTAATATAATGATAATAATAGTAATTATAATAATAGTAATAATCATAAAAAGTACATAACAATAATAATAATAATTCTTATTTTTATTGTAAAAACTTATTGATTAACAATGCATGAATTAATTAACAGTAATAAAAATAATGATAATAATTACAACACACTAAGTTACCTAGAATGTTTTTAGTTTTTAGTCCTGGATTCTATAAAGTTGCTTTGAGATGTCTACTGTAAAAAGCACAGCTTGTTTGGCCCCTGAGCAAGGCCCTTAGCCCCTGAGTGCTTGGATTGGATTGTAATCAGTGCTGTACGCTGCTGTAAGTTTGCTAAGTGCAGAAAATGTAAAAGTGAATGCTGACTGATGTACAACTCTAAAGCTCTCACACACAGCACACTCAGAACACACTCTCCTGTATCCCCTGGGAATGGTGCGCGTCTCGTTCCTGCTGATAAAGGACGAGCGTTTGTGTGCAGGTGTGTTTGGAGAAGATGGAGGACATTCAGCTGGCCATGATAGTCGCCCGTCTGTACGAATCCGACTTCGAGAGCTCGTCCACCTGCCAGGGCATCCTGTACGAGAAGGTCCTGGGCTGCAGGCGGGACGGCAGCGGGTTCTCCTGCTCCAAGATGCACCCGGACCTGTTCCTCAGGAGCATCGCCTTCTGGATCATGAAGGATTACACCAGAGCTCTGGACACACTGCTGGAGCAGACGCCCAAAGAGGACGACGAGAATCCTGGTGAGCAGAGAAAACACACTTCATAATTTAAAGTGTATATAATTATATAATATTAGTTCATAATGATGAGGATCGTTTTACATTTATAATGACAAAACCCTCGTTTACATGAGGAATATGTTGTAGACAGACAGACTTATAGACAGACAGACAGACAGATAGACACAGACATTGATAGATAGAAAGTTAGACAGACAGACAGGTAGATAGACACACAGATAGCCTGACAGATAGACAGACAGATAAAGATATAGATAGACAGACAGTCACACAGACAGACAGATAGATAAATAGATAGATAGACAGACAGATAGCCTGACAGATAGACAGGCAGATAGACAGACAGACACACACACAGACAGGTAGATAGACATGCAGACAGATGGACAGATAGAAAGACAGATATATAGACAGACAGACAGACAGACAGTCACACAGACAGACAGACAGACATGCATAGATAGACAGACAGATAGCCTGACAGATAGACAGGCAGACACACACAGACAGGTAGATAGACATGCAGACAGATGGACAGATAGAAAGGCAGACAGATAGATAGACAGACAGACAGACAGACAGACAGGCATAGTTAGACAGATAGCCTGACAGATAGACAGACAGACACACACACAGACAGGTAGATAGACATGCAGACAGATGGACAGATAGAAAGACAGATATATAGACAGACAGACAGACAGTCACACAGACAGACAGACAGGCATAGATAGACAGACAGATAGCCTGACAGATAGACAGGCAGACACACACAGACAGGTAGATAGACATATGGACAGATAGAAAGGCAGACAGATAGATAGACAGACAAACACACACACACACAGACAGGTAGATAGACATGCAGACAGATAGATAGACAGACAGACACACAGACAGACAAACACACACACAC
Organism: Trichomycterus rosablanca; assembly: GCF_030014385.1. Lineage (NCBI taxonomy): Eukaryota > Metazoa > Chordata > Actinopteri > Siluriformes > Trichomycteridae > Trichomycterus > Trichomycterus rosablanca. Next base: position 2,498,641 of record NC_085998.1, read on the forward strand.
AGACAGGTAGATAGACATGCAGACAGATAGAAAGGCAGACAGATAGCTAGACAGTCAGACAGACAGGCACACAGATACACAGACAGATAGACAGATGGATATACAGACAGACATAGATAGAGCAGGCAGACAACATAGATAAAAGCAGACAGGCACACAGATATACAGACAGACAGACATAGATAAAGGCAGGCAGACACACACACACACACAGACAGACACACACAAACAAACAGATAGATAAAATATTTCCAGTGTATCACTGATCAACTTTATAGTTTAATGCAAAACACTAAAATCATTTGGGACGGGGGCATTTTTACTTCCGTGTTCCACCCCGATTCCTATTAATGAGACTTTTTAAAGGTTTGCTTCCTTCTTCCAGAGTAGAATCACAGAGTCCCGTGAATAACAGCAGCTCTCGATGGTTCATCTCTCCTCTCTCTCTGTGTACTCCAGACGTGATGGTGAAGTCGTGTAACCCGGTGGTCTTCAGTTTCTACAACTACCTGCGCGCTCATCCCCTGATCGTCCGCCTCCACTTCGCCTCTCCCGACGGCTCCGAGCACTGCGGCGCCGCTCAGATCAACCTGATCGAGCGCAAGCTCTTCTTCACCACCGCCAACGCTCACTTCAAAGTCGGCTGCCCCGTCCTGGCCCTGGAGGTGCTCTCCAAAATACCCAAGGTGACCAAAAAAGCCGGCGCCCCGAGCGAGGGCCCGTCCTCCGCAGACGTCCGGGACGGCGTCCGGGCGTCCGATCTGGACTGGAGTCGGCCGGCGACGAAGAGCGACGAGGACGAGCTGAAGCTGGACTGGGGGGATGATAATGAGGATGAGGATGAGGAAGATGAGGAGGAGGATAGCGGATTGACCATGAAGAAGAACGAGGAGGAGGAGGAGGAGAAGGACGAGGAGAAGAAAGCCGCCGACTGCGAGGTGGACGTGATCGCGGAGCAGCTGAAGTTCAGGGCGTGTCTGAAGATCCTGATGACCGAGCTGCGCACCCTGGCCACCGGGTACGAGGTGGACGGAGGGAAACTGCGCTTCCAGCTCTACAGCTGGCTGGAGAAGGAGATCGAGGCCATGCATCGCATCTGCAACTACAAGGCTGGTGTTTCTTCTCACCATCAGCTTCTCACACTTCATGTTTCAAACATTTGTCCGTTATTTTTGGGCGCTTGGGTGGCGCAGCAGCGATCGGATCTGGCGTAGGTGTGATGGGCGTGGAGATTAGCGTGACTCTCCATACGCACTAATGCTCTGTGTGGGGCCTCAGTCTGCAGCCAGAACTGGACGGTCCAAGCGGCAGAGGGTTGCGATATGTAACAGGGAATTGGATATGACTAGATTGGGGAGATAGGCACTCCCAATCTCAACAGGGCCACCGACCAGGCTGGCAGTCCAGGTTGGAAAGGTTGGAAAGGTCGGGCGGGGCTTCTAGTCTCTGCAATATGCCGGTTCTGTGATTGGCCGAGAAGCTGGCATCAGCACGGGGAGGATTGAACTACATAATGGGGAATCGGATACGACTAAAAATGGGACGCTATTGGCGGTGTCTGTGGGTGGAAAGGTCGGGCGGGGCTTCTAGTTTCTGGCATGAGCACGGTGGAGGATTGCACATACAATGGGGAATCGGATACGACTAAAAAGGGGAGATAGAGCCGACATCGCAAGCTCGTGAGTTTGAATCTCAGCTCTGCTAGCGGCCGGCCGGGCGCCCATGTAGACAACTTAACTGCTGCAGTTACGCCCTCTGCTGGCTGATCGATGGTGCTGCACAGAGACGGGGGATAATGGAGATCAGTGCGTGACTCTCCGTGCGCGGTACGGATCTCCGTATGAACCCGACCGGTGCAGGTGAAAAGAAGCGGTCGGTGCTGCACACATTTCGGAGGACGTGACTTGACCGGCAGTTCATCAGACACTATTGCCGGTGTCTGCGGGTGGAAAGGTCGGGCGGGGCTTCTAGTTTCCGTCTCTGCAATATGCCGGTTCTGTGATTGGCTGAGGAGCTGGCATGAGCACTACATAATGGGGAATCGGGTATGACTAGAATCAACGAGCTCATGAGATCTCAGCTCTCCTACCGGCAGACTGGGACAGTAATTGTTCCTTATAACTGCTGCAGTTACGCCCTCTGCTGGCTGATTGATAGTACTGCACAGAGATGGGGGATAATGGAGATCAGTGCGTGACTCAGTAGAGGTGAAATAGGATTAGGGAATTGGATACGACCAGAAAGGGAGACTATAAATAATAAGTTTTATTTTTATTTACTTTTATGACTGTAAGATTTTGTCCCGCGACCGTGTTAATATCCGGCGCTCATCTTCAGGTGGAAGCCCAGAGCTCGGGGGAGCTGGAGAAATGGAGCGGCGACGTCCCGGCCGAAGCCGACGAGCTCGGGCGGATGGGCGAGGCCGGGGTGTACGAGCGCCACCTGCAGGACAGACGGAGACTCCAGGCTAAACAGGCCCACGCCGAGAGGCGGAAAGCCTGGCTGAGGAAGAACGAGGCGCTGCTCAGGGTCTTCCTCACCTACTGCAGCCTGCACGGAGCCAAAGGGGGCGGGGTCACGTCCGTCCGCATGGAGCTGCTCTTCCTGCTGCAGGAGTCCCAGCAGGTCAGTGCGGTCAAACGGAGACAGTCCCGAGGCCCTGGGTTTGATCCTCGCCGCCCGTCAGTAGTTCTGTATGTCGTCTAGCCCTGTTTGATCAACGTTCCCGTTCTCGAACCTAAATTCATGGGCGTGTCAGGTTGTACATAAAAAAAGAGCATCTTCTTTTCACCAATATTCGAAATGTTCTTGCTTTTTGGATAAAAACAAACATCTGTAACAGCAGCACAAATTCCTGAAGGTAATCTACGTGCTCCACCATCTATCTTCTTACCACTGTTTACTTCCATTGTGCGGCATTTATAGGGCAGTGATAGCTCAGTGTTTAAGCACTGGACTAGTAATCAGAAGGTTGCTGGTTCAAGCCCCATCACCTCTAAGTTGCCACCTTTGGGGCCCCTGTGCAAGGCCCTTAACCCTCAACTGCTCAAATCATGTTCAGTCATAATTATAAGTCGTTTTGGATAAAAGCGTGTTTTTACCGGTTCTGCAAATGCGGCGCCCTCTGTCGGTGACGCCTCCTCGGTTCCGTTAAAAACCAGTGCGAACGAGGGTCGATCCTCTGAATAGTCTGGACAGGCCTGGACAGAACGAGTTCAGGACTCCGTTTAAAGCCGCTCAGGTGGCGCAGCGGTAAAAACACGCGCTGCAACCAGAGCTGCATTTCGAAAGTGCGTCGTTTCGAATCCAGCTCTGCCTTCAGCCGGTCGAAGGCTGGGCGGCTATATGAACAACGATTGACCTGTTGTTCAGGTGGAGGGGGGGGGCGGGCGGGATTGGAGACCGGAGGATGTGGGTCTCTCTCTGTCAGAATGCGATTACGACCTCTGCCGGATGATTAGAGGCGCCTACACAAGAGGTGAGGAAAGAGTGCCCTTAGGGTGTGTCTCTCCGCATGCAGCGCTAGGTGGCGCCAAACTCATCGATGTGCGGGTGGCAAAGATGCATCCGGCTGCTGCCAGTGTTTCGGGGTGTTTTGGAGTAGCTTCGATCTCCTCTGTCAGGGCGGGGTTCGGGATAGACAGAGAGGAAGCGCGATGCAAACTGAACACTTGGATGTGCTAAAGGTGGAGAAAAAGGAAAAATGAATTCGCACCCTATCACGTACGCGGTGCATTCGCATGAGAAGCGTCAAAACTGTGAGCCCTCGCTAAGCACTCGGCCCGAGCGGTAAAACCTCATCAAAATGTGAACATGAGCTACATCTGCAGCAGATCCAGGGTTACAGCTCCACGTGTATCTGTGTTTATCTGGATTCTCCTCCCTGTTTCACTTTTAAACTTGTGTTACAGCTCCAGCTTCTGAGAAACGGTGAGAATCAGAATCAGCTTCTCCCAGAGTCTAAATGAAGCTTAACGTGGTTTAATGTAGTAAAAGAAGGAGACAGGAGCGACTAAACTTCTCTTCATTATTACTGATTATAAGTTCCTCCACTAATCACATTCCTCACTCGCTGTTTTACTACAATAAGTCATGATAAGCTTTGTTCATACATCCTAAGTCGCTTTTACAGCCTCGTATCAAATAGTTCGTCTCATTGGAGGAGCTTTTAAAAGGGTTTCAATTAGGAGGACGTAGGGAAGCGCAGTGGAAAGCTAAGCATAGGAAACAACGGCACAGCCACTGCAGAAGTGGTTTTGACGCTTCTCACGTGAATGCACCCTTAGCGACCCCGATCGGGATTAAATGTTTGATGAATGTGCTGGATATTATTAAAGAGACAGAATGTGTTTGTTACAGGAAACAACAGTGAAGCAGCTTCAGTCTCCGTTGCCGCTGGCGACGACGTTGCCGCTTCTCTCGGCCAGCATCGCACCGACCAAAACGGTCATCGCCAATCCGGTGATGCACCTGAACAACCACATCCAGGACATACTGTACACCATAGTGCAGATGGAGGCTCCGCCACACCCCGACGTACAGGATAACCGGGTACCACACACACACACACACACACACACACACACACACATTTCCTTACACTGCAGTTACATCAGATAAACTGTAGGATTGTCAAGGTCTCTCTCTCTCTGTGTGTGTGGTTGAATTGTGTGTTGTTTATTTTTCGGGGTTGCAGGTGAACGCTCTTCACACGCTGGCAGCGTCTCTCTCGGCTTGTATTTACCAAGCGCTGTGTGACAGTCACAGCTACAGGTACACACACACACACACACACACACACACACACACACATCCATCACTTACAGTATGTGTCCACTTGCATTTCAGTCCTGCTGCATCCTACGTGTTTACATACTATAGCAGCCAGAGAGACTGAGCATGCATTCAGCCACAAGTATTCACTCCCCCATCCAAATCACTGAGTTCAGGTGTTCCAATCACCTCCATGGTCACAGGTGTATAAAACCGAGCACCTCGGCATGCAGACGCTTCTACACACACTAGTGAAAGAACGGGTCGCTCTCAGGAGCTCAGTGAATTCCAGCATGGTACCGTGATGCCACCTGTGCAACAAGTCCAGTGGTGACATTTCCTCACTACTAAATATTCCACAGTCGACTGTCAGTGCTGGTATAACAAAGTGGAAGCGATTGGGAACGACAGCGACTCAGCCACCGAGTGTTACCACGTAAAATGACAGGGCGGGTCAGCGGATGCTGAGGAACATAGTGCACAGAGGTCACCAACTTTCTGCAGAGTCCATCACTACAGACCTCCAAACTTCATGTGGCCTTCAGATGAGCTCAGGAACAGTGTGTAGAGCTTCATGGAATGAGTTTCCATGGCCGAGCAGCTGCATCCAAACCTTACATCACCGGATGCAGTGGTGTAAAGCACGCCGCCACCGGACTCTAGAGCAGTGGAGACGTGTTCTCTGGAGTGACGAATCACGCTTCCGATGGACGAGTCTGGGTTTGGCGGTTGCCAGGAGAACGGTACCTGTCTGACTGTATTGTGCCGAGTGTAGAGTGTGGTGGAGGGGGGGATTATGGTGTGGGGGTGTTCTTCAGCAGTCGGGCTCGGCCCCTTAGTTCCAGTGAAAGGAACTCTTAATGCTTCAGCACACCAAGAGATTCTGGACGATTTCATGCTCCCAACTTTGTGGGAACAGTTTGGGGATGGCCCCTTCCTGTTCCAACATGACTGCACACCAGTGCACAAAGCACAAGGTCCATAAAGACGTGGATGAGCCAGAGCACAGAGTCCTGACCTCAACCTGGGATGAATTAGAGCGGAGACTGTGAGCCAGGCCTTCTCGTCCAACATCAGTGTCTGACCTCACAAATGCGCTTCTGAGAGAACGGTCAAAAATCCCCATAAACACACTCCTAAACCTTGTGGAAAGCCTTCCCATAAGAGTTGAAGCTGTTATAGCTGCAAAGGGTGGAGACATCATATTAAACCCTATGGATTAAGAATGGGAGTCACTCATGTGTGGCTCATATGTGTGTGAAGACAGACGAGCGAATACTTTTGGCACTGTAGTGTATAAGCAAGCAACAAACCTGAAAGCCACGCCCGTTAGCTGCAAGCACAGGTAATTGGGGGAAGGAGGACATGCAGGTGGACACGTATTCACTGTACCAGCCACTCGTACTCACTGACCCTTACGTTTCTGTCCCGCGGTCAGCAGTCAGTCGGAGGCGAACCAGTTCACAGGGATGGTGTATCAGGGCTTACTGCTGAGCGAGAGGAGGAGGCTCCGTACGGAGAGCATCGAGGAGCAGGCCACGCCCACCACCGCCCCCGCGCTCTGGCCAGGTACCCACTTACTACAGAGAGAGCATAGTGACCCGCCCTAATGCCTCAGTAGAGAGGATTCTAATAAGACATGGAACTCATAAAGCAGAGATACAGCGATTAAGCTAACACAGTTAAAGTGCTCAGTACCTAGAGATTATAACAGAACCTCTTGCACTACTTATTGCACTGTGTGTGTATCAGTGGGTATCAGTCAGTGATTGTATACCTACACAATTCCTTTTATTGTGGGTCTTTGTCCTAGTTTTTTGTCCTGTGTTCCTAATAAAATGCTCAGTACCTAGAGCTTATAACACAACAACACTGTAGATCCTACATTATGCACTGTGTGTATAACAGAACAGTCAGTGATTGTATACCTACACAATTCCTCTATGCTAGGTGTTTGTCCTAGATAGTGTTCCTAATAAAATGCTCAGTACCTAGAGGTTATAACATAATGACACTGTAGATCATACATATTGCACTGTGTATATAACAGAACAGTCAGTGCTTGTATACCTACACAATTCCTTTTATGGTAGGTGTTTGTCCTAGATAGTGTTCTTAATAAAGTGCTCAATACCTAGGGTATAGAAAAACAACACTATAGATCCGACATACTGCACTGTGTGTGTAACAGAACAGTCAGTGATTGTATACCTACACAATTCCTGTATGGTAGGTGTTCGTCCCATATAGTGTTCTTAATAAAGTGCTCTTAATAAAGTGCCCAGTACCTAGAGGTTATAACATAATGACTCTAGATCATACATACTGTACTCTGTGTGTATCAGCGTGTATCAGTCAGTGATTGTATACCTACACAATTCCTCTATGCTAGGTGTTTGTCCCATATAGTGTCCCTAATAAAGTGCTCAGTACCTAGAGGTTATACCATAATGACACTGTAGATCGTACATATTGCACTGTTTGTGGATCAGTGGGTATCAGTTAGTGATTGTATACCTACACAATTCCTCTATGGTAGGTGTTTGTCCCATATAGTGTTCCTAATAAAGTGCTCAGTACCTAGAGGTTATACCATAATGACACTGTAGAACGTACATACTGCACTGTGTGTGTAACAGAACAGTCAGTGATTGTATACCTACACAATTCCTCTATGGTAGGTGTTTGTCCCATATAGTGTCCCTAATAAAGTGCTCAGTACCTAGGAGGTATACCATAACGACTCTGTAGATCCTACATATTGCACTGTTTGTGGATCAGTGGGTATCAGTCAGTGATTGTATACCTACACAATTCCTCTATGGTAGGTGTTTGTCCCATATAGTGTTCCTAATAAAATGCTCAGTACCTACAGGTTATAACATAATGACTCTAAATCATACATACTGTACTCTGTGTGTATCAGCGTGTATCAGTCAGTGATTGTATACCTACACAATTCCTGTATGGTAGGTGTTTGTCCCATATAGTGTTCCTAATAAAGTGCTCAGTACCTACAGGTTATAACATAATGACACTGTAGATCATACATACTGTACTCTGTGTGTATCAGCGTGTATCAGTCAGTGATTGTATACCTACACAATTCCCTCTATGGTAGGTGTTTGTCCCATATAGTGTTCTTAATAAAGTGCTCAGTACCTAGAGGTTATAACATAACACTATAGAATCAACATATTGTACTGTGTATATACCTGAACAGTCAGTGATTGTATACCTACACAATTCCTCTATGGTAGGTGTTTGTCCCATATAGTGTTCCTAATAAAGTGCTCAGTACCTAGAGGTTATAACATAATGACACTGTAGATCGTACATACTGTACTCTGTGTGTATCAGCGTGTATCAGTCAGTGATTGTATACCTACACAATTCCCTCTATGGTAGGTGTTTGTCCCATATAGTGTTCTTAATAAAGTGCTCAGTACCTAGAGGTTATAACATAATGACACTGTAGAACCGATATACTGTACTCTGTGTGTATCAGTCAGTGATTGTATACCTACACAATTCCCTCTATGGTAGGTGTTTGTCCTAGATAGTGTTCCTAATAAAATGCTCAGTACCTAGAGGTTATAACATAATGACACTGTAGAACCGATATACTGTACTCTGTGTGTATCAGTCAGTGATTGTATACCTACACAATTCCTCTATGGTAGGTGTTTGTCCCATATAGTGTTCTTAATAAAATGCTCAGTACCTAGAGGTTATAACATAATGACACTGTAGAACCGATATACTGTACTCTGTGTGTATCAGTCAGTGATTGTATACCTACACAATTCCCTCTATGGTAGGTGTTTGTCCTAGATAGTGTTCCTAATAAAATGCTCAGTACCTAGAGGTTATAACATAATGACACTGTAGAACCGATATACTGTACTCTGTGTGTATCAGTCAGTGATTGTATACCTACACAATTCCCTTTATGGTAGGTGTTTGTCCCATATAGTGTTCTTAATAAAATGCTCAGTACCTAGAGGTTATAACATAATGACACTGTAGAACCGATATACTGTACTCTGTGTGTATCAGTCAGTGATTGTATACCTACACAATTCCCTCTATGGTAGGTGTTTGTCCTAGATAGTGTTCCTAATAAAATGCTCAGTACCTAGAGGTTATAACATAATGACACTGTAGAACCGATATACTGTACTCTGTGTGTATCAGTCAGTGATTGTATACCTACACAATTCCCTTTATGGTAGGTGTTTGTCCCATATAGTGTTCTTAATAAAATGCTCAGTACCTAGAGGTTATAACATAATGACACTGTAGAACCGATATACTGTACTCTGTGTGTATCAGTCAGTGATTGTATACCTACACAATTCCCTCTATGGTAGGTGTTTGTCCCATATAGTGTTCTTAATAAAATGCTCAGTACCTAGAGGTTATAACATAATGCCACTGTAGAACCGATATACTGTACTCTGTGTGTATCAGTCAGTGATTGTATACCTACACAATTCCTCTATGGTAGGTGTTTGTCCCATATAGTGTTCTTAATAAAATGCTCAGTACCTAGAGGTTATAACATAATGCCACTGTAGAACCGATATACTGTACTCTGTGTGTATCAGTCAGTGATTGTATACCTACACAATTCCCTCTATGGTAGGTGTTTGTCCCATATAGTGTTCTTAATAAAATGCTCAGTACCTAGAGGTTATAACATAATGCCACTGTAGAACCGATATACTGTACTGTGTGTGTATCAGTCAGTGCTTGTATACCTCCCCCAGGCGTGGCGTCTCTGATCAGTCTGCTGGCCAGCTCTCAGGGCGAGGACCAGCCCCGGCTGAACGTGATGCTGTGCGAGGCCGTGGTGGCCGTGTACCTCAGCCTGCTGCTGCACGGGCTCGGCACTCACTCCACCAACGAGCTGTTCCGCCTGGCCGCGCACCCGCTCAACACCCGCATGTGGGCCGCCGTGTTCGGGGGCGGGGCCAAGATCATAATCAAGCCCAAACGAGCCCCCGAGGTCACGCCAGGTGAGTTCCACACAGGGTCACGTCTTCTCACCTTCTTATATCGCAACCCTATCCGACCGTCCTTTCCTCAGGCACAGCCAGTCGGCCACAGAGAACAGCTGTTCTGATTGGCTGTTATAGAATAAGCCACACCCTTACAACACGCTGCAGCCGAACGACAAATATACAGTGACGGTATGAGGTTTAAGGGCCTTGCTCAAGGGCCCAACAGTGGCAGCCCAGCAGTAGTGGGACTTAAACCAGTGACCTTCTGATTGTTAGTCCAGTACTCAAACCGATAGGCTACAACTGGCCTACAGTACTGTGCCAGTATACAGTCTAAGCAACTGAGGTTTAAGGGCCTTGCTCAAGGGCCCGACAGTGGCAACTTGGAAGTGGTGGGGCTTGAACCAGCAACCTGCTGATTGTTAGTCAAGTACATTAACCACTAGGCTAAAACTGCCCTACAATATTATGCCAGTATACAGTCTAAGCAATTGAAGGTTAAGGGCCTTGCTCAAGGGCCCGACAGTGGCAACTTGGAAGTGGTGGGGCTTGAACCAGCAACCTTCTGATTGTTAGTCCTAGTACCTTAGGTTAACCCTCTAAGCAATTGAGGGTTTAAGGGCCTTGCTCAAGGGCCCAACAGTGATAACCTGGCAGTGGTGGGACTTGAACCAGCAACCTTCTGGTTGTTAGTTCAGCACCTTAACAGCTAGGCTACAGTTATTATTACCTTAAATCAACTGTTATCAAAGCCCCGTGATGGATTGGTTTCTTGTCCAGGGTATTCACTCCTCGCACCCTGTGTTTCCCCGGTGGAACCGGACCCACTGTGACCCTGACCAGGATAAACTGCTATTATCAGATCATCCTGATTATTAAACACGTTGCTGTTGCTTCTGGGAGGGGAGAGAATAATCTGGCTTCTCTTTCATCTTCAAAGCCGGGTCATGATGGAACGAGACACGTCGGGTTGCCAGATGCGACCTATAAAGATCCTGCAAAAAGCAGCGAAATAGACAGGCCACATTTTTTTTTTAAACCAGAATGTGATTACAAATATTCCTGACCTGGCAACCGCTCCCAGTGTATTCACACCTTGCAACCAGTGTTTCCCAATGAAACCGGACCCACTGTGACCCTGACCAGGGTAAACTGGTTGATGAAAATGAGTGGAAATGAAATGCTATTGTTATTATTAGATAATTATGATTATTAAACACGTTACTTTTGCTTTTTTTTTTGTCGGGTTGCCAGATATGACCTACATAAATCCTGCAAATAGACAAGCCACAATTTTTCATTTAAACCACAATGTGATTACAAATATTCCTGGTTGGGGGAAAACTAATTTGGCTTGTCTTTCATCTTCAAAGCCTGGTTATGCTGAAACGCTGCCAAGTTGCCAGATATGACCTACGTAAATCCTGCAAAAAGCAGCCAAATAGACAAATCACAATGTTTCGTTTAGATCAGAACGTGACTAATAACCCTGTGACCCTGACCAGGGTAAACTGGTTGATGAAAATGAGTTGAAAATGTAATGAACGGCTATTTTAAGAAAATCCTGATTATTAAACACGTTACTTTTGGTTAGGGGAGGAAAATAAAAGTAATTTGGCTTCTCTTTCATCTTCAAAACCTGGTCATGCCGGGATCACTTGGGTTGCCAGATAAGCCCTACATAAATTCTGCAAATAGACAAGCCACAATTTTTTTATTTAGATCAGAACGTGACTAATAATATTCCTGACCTGGCAACCGCTCCTAGGATATTCACGTCTTGCACCCAGTGTTTCCCGGTGACACCGGACCCACTGTGACCCTGTCCAGGGTAAACTGATTGATGAAAATGAGTTGAAATGAAATTAACAGCTATTGTTATTATTAGATAATCCTGATTATTAAACACGTTACTTTTGCTTAGGGGAGGAAAATAAAAGTAATTTGGATTCTCTTTCATCTTCAAAGCCTGGTCATGATATAATGATCGGGGTTGCCAGATATTGCCTACATAAATCTTTCAAAATGCAGCCAAATAGACAAGCCACAATTTATATTTAGATCAGAACATGACTAATAATATTCCTGACCTGGCAACCGCTCCTAGGATATTCACGTATTCACGGTGGAACCGGACCCCCTGTGACCCTGTCCAGGGTAAACTGGTTAATGAAAATGAGTTAAAATAAAAGTAACCGCTATTATTAGATAATCCAAATAAAAGTAATTTGGCTTCTCTTTCATCTTCAAAGCCTGGTCATGATGAAACATGTTGGGTTGCCAGATCTGACCTGCATAAATCCAAGCAGCCAAGTCATGTGTTTTTTAAGGAGAATGTTATTAGAAATATTCCTGACCTGGCAACCACTTCCGACAGCTTTGGATGTTTAGGCATCTCTTGTTGTGCACAATGTGGCCGAATCATACCTTAAAACGTGTGCAAACAGTGTGTGTGTGTGTGTGTGTGTGTGTGTGTGTGTGTGTGTGTGTGTGTATCGTTTATAACGCTGCATCCTCTCTCAGCTGCACTAGCAGCAGCTCCTCCTGAAAGCTCCCGGAGAGAATCGGCCGACGCCTCCGCCCTCCCCGACCCTCCACTCTCGTCCCTTAACGCCCAGTCTGGTAGCAACGGTGGCACCGGCACAGAAACGCCCGCGCACACGGAGCCCCGGAGCTGTGAGTAAGAGAGGCCACGCCTCCACCCAGACAGGAAATGAGCTCTGAAGCTCCTGGAGTGTGTGGAGATCATTCTGGTTGCAGTGGAGGATGCTCTCTTGGATGCTGATGGTTGATTTTTGTGTGGGTGCTGGTGGTGATGGGGGGGGGGGGGGGGGGGTGTGTGCATGTTTTGCATGTGTGTGTGTTATGGTGTCTCGTCTCTGCCAGACGCGTAAATGCGATCGTCTAAGCGTGATCGTGTCCTTCGCCCCTGTAAGATCCGGCTCTGTTACCGTACCGATCGTCTTTAACCCTCACTTTCTTCTTATGGTACTTCCTTTAGTGGCCCCGCCCCCGACCCCTCCCGCCGAGGAAGTGGATCGCCAGCGCCGGAGGTTCAACATGCGCATGCTGGTCCCCGGTCGCCCCGTCAAGGAGACCCCGGCCACGCCCCCTCCCATCCCCACCGAGCGCCCCGCCTACAAGGAGAAATTCATCCCGCCGGAGCTCAGCATGTGGGATTACTTCGTGGCAAAAGTAAGTGGACGAGATGGAAACGTACCGATTGTGTTTGATAGGAGGGTGCGTTTTGGTGGTTACAAACTCTCTCTGTGTGTGTGTGTGTGTGTGTGTGTGTGTGCGCGTGTGTGTGTGTGTGTGTGTGTGTGTGTGCGTGTGTGTGCGCGCGCGCGCGCTGCAGCCGTTCCTGCCTCTGTCAGACAGCGGCGCTCTATACGACTCGGACGAGAGCGCTGATGAAGACGAGGATGACGATGATGACGGCTTCCTGTCCGACACTCAGATGACCGAGCACAGTGACCCCAACTCATACAGGTAACCATGGTTACATTAAGCTTGACCGCGCTGAGTCTGATGCATTAACAGTAATCAGACCTGATCTGAACCAGATCCGTCATTTAAATAGAATTAAACTATGCAGATGAATAATTCCGATCGATTCCTGATAGATGAATCGTTCCGATCGATTCCTGATAGATGAATCGTTCCGATCGATTCCTGATAGATGAATCATTCTGATCGATTCCTGATAGATGAATCATTCTGATCGATTCCTGATAGATGAATCATTCTGAATGATTCTGATAGATGAATCATTCTGATCGATTCCTGATTGATTAATCATTCTGAATAATTCTGATAGATGAATCACTCTGATCTATTCCTCATAGATGAATAATTCTGATTGATTCCTGATAGATGAATAATTCTGATTGATTCCTGATAGATGAATAATTCTGATTGATTCCTGATAGATGAATAATTCTGATTGATTCCTGATAGATGAATAATTCTGATCGATTCCTGATAGATGAATCATTCTGATCGATTCCTGATAGATGAATAATTCTGATCGATTCCTGATAGATGAATAATTCTGATTGATTCCTGATAGATGAATAATTCTGATTGATTCCTGATAGATGAATCATTCTGATCGATTCCTGATAGATGAATAATTCTGATTGATTCCTGATAGATGAATAATTCTGATCGATTCCTGATAGATGAATAATTCTGATTGATTCCTGATAGATGAATAATTCTGATTGATTCCTGATAGATGAATAATTCTGATTGATTCCTGATAGATGAATCATTCTGATCGATTCCTGATAGATGAATCATTCTGAATGATTCTGATAGATGAATCATTCTGATCGATTCCTGATTGATTAATCATTCTGATTGATTCCTGATAGATGAATAATTCTGATTGATTCCTGATAGATGAATAATTCTGATTGATTCCTGATAGATGAATCATTCTGATCGATTCCTGATAGATGAATAATTCTGATTGATTCCTGATAGATGAATAATTCTGATCGATTCCTGATAGATCAATCATTCTGATCGATTCCTGACAGATGAATAATTCTGATTGATTCCTGATAGATGAATAATTCTGATTGATTCCTGATAGATGAATCATTCTGATCGATTCCTGATAGATGAATAATTCTGATTGATTCCTGATAGATGAATAATTCTGATTGATTCCTGATAGATGAATAATTCTGATCGATTCCTGATAGATGAATAATTCTGATTGATTCCTGATAGATGAATGATTCTGATCTGCTCCTGATAGATGAATCATTCTGATCGATTCCTTTGATTCCTGCTGATTGATCGATTCCTCTCTGTCTGTGTAGTTGGTGTCTGATCCGATTTGTGATGGTCAAACTTGCTCTGCACAACGTGAAGAACTTCTTACCCATCGCAGGACTCGACTTTACAGGTAACACACACACACACACACACACACACACACACAGCATGTTCACCGATGAGCCAAAACATTACAACCACCCCCTTAAAATGCAGTCAGGCGTCCGAATACTTTTATTATATATACAGTCCTGCTCACCATTATTGGCACCCATGAAGTTTAAGTACATAATGTGGAATATCTCCTGGAAAAAAATGAATCAAGTGTAACAGCTTTATCTATAGAGAACTTGTGTTTGATACAAAAGAGCAAATGATAAACAACATTTAAAACTAAAAACAATGGGAGAGAAAAAATAGAAAAACCTAAAGCTTGCTGTGGCACTGGTATTGGCACCCTTTACAGTAAATCAGTATGGAAACACATTTTGACTCACCTGTGCTAAATCACAAATGAGAATCACCTGTGATAAATTGTCAGTGCCCATGTGACATTAATTACCCAATGAATGATGACTTCAGTGTTTTAAAAAGCCACATGTTATTCCCTGTTCCTTGGTCACAATGGTGAAGACAAAGGAGCTGTCTGAGGACATCAGAAGTGCTATTATTAGCAAACACAAGACCTCCAAAGGGTATAAGGCCATCTCCAAAGACCTTGGTATCTCTGTTTCAACAGTGCGCAATGTTATTAAGAAGTTTGCCAAGCATGGAACAGTCAAGAACCTCCCTGGACGTGGAGGGAAGAGGAAAATTGATGAGAGATGTCTTCGAAGGTTGGTGCGAATGGTGGAAAAAACACCATGTCAAACATCCAAAGACCTGAAGGCCAACCTGGAACAGTCTGGGGTCTTGGTTTCAACAAGTACCATACGGCGCACACTAAACCAAGCAGAGCTTTATGGGCGAAGGCCAAGAAAGAAACCATTGCTGAAGAAAAGACATAAAAAGGAACGACTCAACTTTGCCAAAGAGTACCTGGACAAATCACAATCCTTCTGGGAAAATGTTCTGTGGACCGATGAAACAAAAATAGAGCTTTTTGGCAATGCACACCAACAGTTTGTTTACAGACGGCGCAATGAAGCGTATAAGGAAAAGAACACCCTACCTACAGTTAAGCATGGTGGATGATCCATAATGCTGTGGGGCTGTTTTGCTGCGTCTGGTACTGGGGGCCTCGACCATATCACAGGAATCATGAAATCGGAGAATTACCAAGAGATTTTAGAGCAAAATGTCCTACCCAGTGTAAGAAAACTTGGTTTGAGTCGAAGATCATGGGTCCTCCAGCAAGACAAAGACCCAAAGCACACATCCAAAAGCACGCAGGAATGGTTGAAAAGGAAGAAATGGACTGTTTTAAAATGGCCAGCAATGAGTCCTGATCTCAATCCCATTGAAAATCTGTGGGGTGAGCTGAAATCTGCCATTGGGAAAAAGAACCCTGCAAACATTCAAGAGCTCGAACAAACTGCAAAGGAAGAGTGGGAGAAAATACCAGCTGAGAAGTGCAAGAAGCTTATAGATGGCTACAAGAAACGTTTGGAGGCTGTCATCACTGCCAAAGGGTGTGCAACCAAATATTAAGGAGGGGTGCCTTTATTACTGCACATGCTGTTTTTTTCTGTTTCTTCTTTAAAATGACAACATGTAAGCTGAAAAACAATGTTCTTCGTTATATTACTTTGGACCTCCAATTAAAAAATCCTGATAATATAAATTTGGTACATTTCCATTTATTTCTGAAGATATTGTACAGGTTATGCAAAAAATGAAGGGGTGCCAATAATGGTGAGCAGGACTGTATATATACAGGATCTGTTCGGTCAGGTCATCACTCAGAATGAAGGCGCCTCAGTAGGAGCATTTTAAGGGAGCTAAGAATTTAGACACGCCCTCTTCTCAGGAGTGTAGGATGATGGGAAATGCGTCTGTGTAGAGAGATCGAAGGTTTTCACACAGACCCTCAGCTAGCTTGAGCACCCTAGAACGCCTGAGCAGGCCAGCAGCACCGGAACCTTGTCCATCTCACCAGACCTCTTCTCCTCTCTCAGATCTCCCGGTCACGTCTCCTCTGTGTGACTCCGTACTGAAGTGTTTGGAGAACTGGGAGCAGCAGCTGCTGGACAGGATGAACAGGTTCGACGGTCCCCCCCCCAACTACATCAACACCTACCCCTCAGACGCCAGCGCGGGCGGCGGTCCTGCCGCCCTGCGCCTCAAAGCCATGCTGGAGCCCGACAACACACCCTTCAGGTGAGTACTCGCGCCGTAGCGTGCCGCACACACTCCTAACACACGGTACTCGTCAGTGATTGGCCGATGGGTTGTGTTCGGTCCGCAGGGCGAGGCACCGCCTCTCCTTCCCCGCCCGCCGGCTCTGGCACTTCCTGGTGAAGCAGGAGATTCTGCAGGAGACCCTGATCCGCTACATCTTCACCAAGAAGAGGAAGCAGAGTGAGGTAACGTGGTCTGTAGAGCGTTAGTGAAGCAGGCTGGGAAAAAGTAAACGCCCCCCTGTCGGCACCAATGGTCTCAGGTTATTAAAACAAAGCCATCCAACACCTGTATCACCAGCTTTTAATTTATTACTGCCTGCTGCACCCTCATCAGCACTGGTCTCAGGTCTGACCAGGGTTCCAGTGCTCAGTGAACTGAGCCAGATTTCCTGATAGATGAATCATTCTGATTGATTCCTGACAGATGAATAATTCTGATCGATTCCTGATAGATGAATCATTCTGATCTATTCCTAATAGATGAATCATTCTGATTGATTCCTGGTAGATGAATCATTCTGATCTATTCCTAATAGATGAATCATTCTGATTGATTCCTAATAGATGAATCATTCTGATCTATTCCTAATAGATGAATCATTCTGATCGATTCCTGGTAGATGAATCATTCTGATTGATTCCTGGTAGATGAATCATTCTGATCGATTCCTAATAAATGAATCATTCTGATTGATTCCTGGTAGATGAATCATTCTGATCGATTCCTAATAGATGAATCATTCTGATCGATTCCTAATAGATGAATCATTCTGATCTATTCCTGGTAGATGAATCATTCTGATCGATTCCTAATAGATGAACCATTCTGATCGATTCCTGATAGATGAATCATTCTGATCTATTCCTGGTAGATGAATCATTCTGATCGATTCCTAATAGATGAATCATTCTGATCTATTCCTGGTAGATGAATCATTCTGATCGATTCCTAATAGATGAATCATTCTGATCTATTCCTGGTAGATGAATCATTCTGATCGATTCCTGATAGATGAATCATTCTGATCGATTCCTGGTAGATGAATCATTCTGATCGATTCCTGGTAGATGAATCATTCTGATCGATTCCTGGTAGATGAATCATTCTGATCGATTCCTGATAGATGAATCATTCTGATCGATTCCTGGTAGATGAATAATTCTGATCGATTCCTGCTAGATGAATCATTCCGATCGATTCCTGACAGATGAATAATTCTGATCGATTCCTGATAGATGAATCATTCTGATCGATTCCTGACAGATGAATCATTCTGATCGATTCCTCGTAGATGAATCATTCTGATCGATTCCTGGTAGATGAATCACTCTGATCGATTCCTGATAGATGAATCATTCTGATCGATTCCTGGTAGATGAATCATTCTGATCGATTCCTAATAGATGAATCATTCTGATTGATTCCTGACAGATGAATCACTCTGATCGATTCCTAATAGATGAATCATTCTGATCGATTCCTGACAGATGAATCACTCTGATCTGGTCTGTTTGTAGAGAGAACGTGGCAGAGAGTTCTGGGAAAAAGTAAACGATCGCAAGAAGGTCCCGGGTTCGATCCCAAGGTGGGGCGGGTCTGGGTCCTTTTCTGTATAGAGTTTGCATGTTCTCCCCGTGTCCGCGTGGGTTTCCTCCGGGTGCTCCGGTTTCCTCCCACAGTCCAAAGACGTGCAAGTGAGGTGAATTAGAGAACCTTATATAATGAGTAACTACCATTCTTGTCATGAAAGTAACCAAAAGTGTAAAACATGATGTTAAAATCTTAATAAACAAACAAGTACCAAGCCCAATAGCAGAGCTTCGGTGCTGACTGGACTTCTAATAGACAGTAATACAGTAATAGAGCTCCAAATCTGACTGGAATTCTGAAAACGTTGACCAATAATGCTCCATGGATTGTGTCCATCCATCAGATTTAATGTGCATTGTAAACGTACTTAAATAAAAAGCTCAATGAGCTCAGTGTGTCGTCCTCACTGAGGTGTTAGAAGCTGGACTGTGGATGAACAGGATGAATGATGTTGTATAATGTGTGTGTGTGTGTTTACATCTCAGCTCAGTTTGAAACGTGTTTTCTCTCTCTCGTCTCTCGTTTGTGTACCGTGCATGTGTTTGACGTGTCGTGGTGTGACGTGGTGTGTCGTGGTGTGCATTGTACGTTGTGTTGATGAGCAGGTGGACACTCTCTCACACAACTGTGTAGCTGGAGGTCGCAAAGGCAGCAAGGTAGTACTGAGTGTGTGATTCTACTCTTCTCTCCTCCAGGCTTTGGGCTTTTCTCCTCTTCTGAACCTGCTGAGTCTCTCCAACACGCACACACACACACACACACACACACTCACACTCCTGAACCACAGCGCTGTCTCTTCTCTCCACTAACCTCTCTCTGTACTAAACTCTCTCCACTCTGAGCTCATTCTGATCCAGAACTTCCACCCCTGATTTCGAGGCACCAGTTAATCACCAGTTCTAACCACCCACGGACCGTCCGTCCACCAGCTCGGTGTTCCTCAGTGCTCTGCAGCATGCTTATAATGCGCTGGTACTAACCATGAGTGAGTGCTAACCAGTGTTAAAGCATACAGGGGGAATAACTGTGTGTGTGTGTGTGTGTGTGTGTGTGTGTGTGTGTGTGTGTGTGTGTGTGTGTGTGTGTAGGTGGAGGCTGATCTTGGCTATCCTGGAGGCAAGGCCAAAATTATCCACAAGGAATCTGATATCATCATGGCTTTTGCCATCAACAGGGTAAAACTTTATTATTATAATTTTTTTTATTATTATTGCTATTATTATTATTATTTATACGTTGCTTTTAATGATTATTATTTTTAGTAGTATAGTATATGTGTAGTATATAGTATATTAGTATGTTTGATATTAATTAGAATACTTATTCAATAATAATTATTATTATTTTTGTTGTATTTAATTTATTATTATATGTTTGATATTAATTATGTTTATTTAATTATTATTTTTATTGTTCTATTTAATGTACAGTATTATAAAATTGTGATTAATTATTATAATCTATTATGTTTTATATTATTAATTATAATATTTATTGAATTATTATTATTATTGTATTTAATTTAATATTATTATGTTTGATATTATTTATTATACTATTTGTTTTATTATTATTATTATTATATGTTTGATATTATTTATTGTACTATTTATTTAATTATTATTATTATTGTATTTAATTTATTATTATTATTATTGTAATATGTTTGATATTATTTAATATTATTGTAGTTAATTTATTATTATTATTATTATATGTTTGATATTTATTATATTTATTTAATTATTATTATTGTGTTTAATTTATTATTATTATTATTTTATTATTATTATTTTTATTATTATTACCATTTTATTTGATAATGAACATCCTTCACAGTGAAAGAAAACCATAGCTTTGGAATAAATCAGTGATATAAAGGAATTAATATGCTTCAAATTTGCTGCAACAGTTTAGGGAAGGCCCTATTCTGTTTTTGTGTAGCTCTGTAAAGACATGCTTGGGTTAGAAAACAAGAAACTCCAGCATCCTGTACAGAGCCCCGACCTCAACCCCACTCACCCGCTCTGGGATGAACCGGAACACCCGGTCGTACAAATGTCATTTCTTTACTGTATGGACACAAATTCTCATACACAAACATACTTCAAAGTCTTGTGAGAAGCTGCTCAGAAGCGCGGCTGCTGTTCTCACTGAAAAGATCACGTAGAGTCGGAAACTGGGCGTCCGACAAGCTCACGGGCAGGCGTCCGAATACTTTTGGTCATACAGTGTCCAGATGCTTTATTAAGTCTCACAGACGGCTGGTTGTTTTGCTTCTCCTCTGGTCTGCAGGCGAACTGCAGTGAGATCGTTCTGGCCTCCACTCACGATGTGCAGGAGGTGGACGTCTCCACCCTGCTGGCGGCGCAGCCCTTCACCTGGATCGGAGAGGATTTCGACAAAGACTCGCGCAGGTTTGGGACAGGGTTAAATGTTCAGCCCCGGGTTTTCAGGCCGTTAGGAGGGGACACCGAATAGTTTAGGGATTCTCCTACTCCAAGTGTTGTTATATGACTTTATTTTTCCCCCTTTCAGCTCTGATGACGACTATCGGTCCTCTCACACCAACATCGCCCAGGCAAGCTCCGCCCCCTTCGCGCCACCTCCCATGTCCGTCTCGGCCTCCATGCCATGGCTTGGCAGTGGACAGACTAGCATGGGCGCTAGCGTGGTATGTGTGTGTTTCCACAGAAATGTATGTGCTCCATTTCCAGAAAAGTTGGGACGTTTAGTAAAATGCAACTACAATCAGTGTAGCTTGTAATTATGAACACGTTTAGAATTTGATGCCTGCAAAACACTCAGAAAAAGTTGGAACAGCGGTGTTTAACATTGTGTTCCATCAGCTTTCCTCTTAATGAGGCTTTTTAATGGTTTAGAAACTTGTTTTCTTTTTGTGTTGCATTTCTTAATGCAGCGGCAGCCTGTGTTAAGTGACAACGTTTTTTTAAGTACTGTTGATCCCATGTATGAGAGCTCAGAGGTCACACACATTCAACAGTGGTTTCTGTACACGGTCCCTTGAATCTTTTCACAATATTATGTACAGTAGACGGTGAAATACCTAAACTCTTAACCTGCAATCTGCAATTCTCCGATGAAGTCTGGAACACAGTGGTGAGCCACAACCCTGGTACCAACTCACCTTCAAGAGAATGAACAAATCACAGATTCCTGTTTTTATAGCATTTTACTATATGTCCCAACTTTTCCGGAACCATACGGGCCCAACAGTGACAACACGGCGGTGATGGATGGTGCTTGAATCTGCAACCTTTCGATTACTAGTCCAGTACCTTAACCAGCGCACACATACTGTACATCACATATATATATACACATACGTACATCACATATATATATACACATACGTACACATAAACGAACACACACACACACACACACACACACACACCCATATGCACATACATGCACACACAGATATGAACACACACATGCACACACTCCTCACGCGAATATGCACACACACACAAACACAATATATTTATTTAAATTCATTCATTTATAAAAGAAAAAAAAAATTTGAAATAAAAAATGTATCCCAGTGTTTTTGCTGCAGGTTTGTGAGTAAATCTGTAATAGGATGGGAAGGGAGTGCAGTGGGAGAGTGTGTGTGTGTTTCTGAACACTTATCAGTGTAGGATAAACACTGTTGGTTGGACTAAACACAGTGAGCAGTGATGAGTCTGTTAAAGTCCGATAAGAACACCGAGCTGCTGGAATAATAAATATTACCAACACCAAGGTGCTCATGTGCGTCATCACTTCTGCTGTGTGTGCTCTCCTTATCACACACACATACATACACACGGTTCGCTCAGCATTTTCTCACCTTCACATGACCACATGAACCGGCTGACTGTCTCTGACTGGCTCACGCGTTTGTTTTGTACCCATGAGGTGGTGCACTCCAGGGGACAGGCGTCTGGTGGGTCTAACGATCGGGGTCCCTGCTGGAGCTCGGGCGTGCACTGTGCTGTGTGAAAGTGAGAAGCTTGTCAGGCCAGGATTAGAGCGAATGTGATCGGCTGTCTGTTCCACACCTTTGAGGACGAGGACCCCGTGGTCCACTAACGAACCCCCCTGACCACAGTGACCTCGTTAATAGCGTCTGATTAAACGAAACGGGCGTGGGGGGGGCGTACTCATAGGTGTCGAGTGAGGGGAAGACGCTCATTAATTATACGACGGCGCCGGGTGGCACAGCGCTTGTGTAATTAGCATCACTTAGATCTTAAGCTTTCAGGTTTGAAGACCAGGCGGTGCTGTTGACCTGGTTGGGCAGCCAGACAGGCACACTTGGCTGTGCTTTAGGATGGGAGGTGGTCTGGGCTTCGTTATGGCTATTCAGTTAACCTGTACGCTGTGCAGTTCTCTGTGGGACTCCATCGCTGGCAGGTGAAAAGATGCAGTAAGGGTGCATGTGATGGTCTCGGCTCTCTTCGGCCAGCGCAGCAGTGGTACAAGCAGCACGAGGATTGTAATCCAGGAAGTGGGAGGGGGGGTCAGTCGGAGGGGGTAGTGATGATGCCCTCTCCCAAAATAGCAAGATCCTGTGTAGGAACCCAAGTAATCAAAATGCGTCTGGCCTTGTTAGACTGACCCCCACCAGAGCTCTCATGGTTGAACCGAACTTAATCCTCAGTCATGTTCCAAAACCTGGTGGAGATTTAAGGATGGGAAATCAAAAAGCATAAGAGGTCAACGAGTTTGATTATGATGTTCAGTCGTCATGTCATGTATTGCATGGACATCTACACTTTCTGACCATAAATATGTAGACACCTGACCATGGGCTTGTTAGAAATGCCGTCTCGGAACTACAGACGTTAATGTTTATATTATTGTGTGTGACGTTCCTTAGATTGTCAAGAGGAACCTGAACAATGTGAAGAGAATGACGTCACATCCCATCTACCAGTACTGTAAGTCGATTCAAGTACGGTGGTTGTTTTTACTAAAGTATACCAGTCTCACATAAATTAGTAACGAACCTGACAGTATTATGACCGGATTTGGCCACACTAATATATAATAAAACATATAATGAATGAAAGAAGCAGGACTAGAGGAAGATGATTGGTGCAGGAAACATCAATATTAAACTCAATATTAAGGAGATAAAACTAACGTTACCATTTATGAAGAAGATGTGGAACTGCTGGATGGCTTTCGTTTAATTGGAGTCCAAAGGATCCATCAGTCTGGAAACACCAAACAGAACTTAGAGAAGATCTTCAAACAAACATCAGAACTGTCCAAACTCTGATCTTCTCTGTGGTTCTTGGAGAAGACTTTGGTCCTGGTGAAGACCTTTAAGAGTTCCTTGGATGGATCCTCGACCAAATCAATCCAAACCTCTTACGCCAAGCCCATAGAACCAAACTGAAGCTCTTTTACTCTGGACACATCATGGGAAGAAGCAATTGATTGGAAAATCCAGTTATGCTTGGAAGAGTTGAAGGTAAAAGAGGAAGAGGACGGCCAGCAACAAGATGGATGGATTTAATTAGGGGAATAATGCCCACTAGCCCACTACTATTGGGATCCATGGTTCTCATTTTCTGCTGTGCTGTCAGCCGGTCGCAATGGATCGGCGTCCTGTCCGGGGTGTGTTACTGCATTGCCTGTAGTAATCCTGGGGAAACCGGACCCACCGTGACCCTGACCAGGATGTTCTGGCTATAAAACTGGAAATGAGCTCAAATGAATGAAGGAAGAGAAAACAGGACAGCCTGGAGCAACAGGAGTCAGACTCCATGTGACCCCACATCATCATAATATTTAGTGCAGCTGCAGGGGACGTGGATTTCTGCAGCACCCAAATGCCCAGCATCAGCAGTCTTCATCCCAATTCATCCACTTCCTTCTCATAACTCTAAAAGTTTACACTTTTTACAGGGGATAAAAGTCATGTTTGTGTGTGTGTGTGTGTGTGTGTAGATATGACCGGGGCTCAGGACGGCAGTGTGAGGATGTTCGAGTGGAATCGTCCACAGCAGCTCATCTGCTTCAGACAGGCAGGAAACGCCCGAGTGACCCGACTCTACTTCAACTCACAGGGAAACAAGGTACACACACCTACACACACACACACATTTTAGTAATTGATTTTAATTGTAATACTCGTACTCAGATAGGTGATTGTGCGTGTGCTAGTATGTATCTGGTAAGAGTGTGAATACTCGTACTCAGATAGGTGATTGTGCGTGTGCTAGTATGTATCTGGTAAGAGTGTGAATACTCGTACTCAGATAGGTGATTGTGCGTGTGCTAGTATGTATCTGGTAAGAGTGTGAATACTCGTACTCAGATAGGTGATTGTGCGTGTGCTAGTATGTATCTGGTAAGAGTGTGAATACTCGTACTCAGATAGGTGATTGTGTGTGTGCTAGTATGTATTTGGTTCGGGTGTGAATACTCGTACTCAGATAGGTGATTGTGTGTGTGCTAGTATGTATTTGGTTCGGGTGTGAACACTCTCTTTTTCTCTCTCTCTGTACAGTGTGGTGTTGCAGACGGTGAAGGCTTTTTAAGCCTCTGGCAAGTGAACCAAACCTCATCCAACCCCAAACCGTACTTGGTAAGTGCGGCCGTGGCGCCCAAACGTCACACACAGCGGTGCTGACCTCCGATCTGTAGTATGAGCGCTTTCCCACCGACGCTTCGCAGACTTGATTTCGAAGCGTGTTCAGCGTGTTTCCACCAAAAAAAGAGGTTCCAAACTGGCACCAAAGAATACCAATCATTTTTTTTAATGAACCGTGACGTCATCTGTGGGCGTGTCAAGTTGTAGAGGTTCGGGTGCTTTCGTATGAGAAAATGGCAAAGCCGCCTCTGCTTTTCCCTGTTTTGTTTGACGCTGCGCTTTTATTATTAGTTTGCTAAAAGTAGATCTTTTCAAAGCTCCTCCAATGAGACGAACTGTTTGATACGAGGCGGTAAAAGCGACTCAGGCCGTACGAACAAAGCTTAGCGTGACTTACTGTAGTAAAACAGCGAGTGAGGAATGTGATTAGTGGAGGAACTTATGAGCAGTAATAATGAAGAGAAGTTTAGTCGCTCCTGTCTCCTTCTTTTACTACATTAAACCACATTAAGCTTCATTTAGACTCTGGGAGAAGCTGATTCTGATTCTCACCATTTCTCAGAAGCTGGAGCTGTAACACAAGTTTAAAAGTGAATCCAGATAAACACAGATACACGTGGAGCTGTAACCCTGGATCTGCACCTTATTCCACACTGATGCAGTAGTAGCCCAGTGGTTAAGGTACTGGACTAGTAATCAGAAGGTTGCCGGTTCAAGCGCCAGTTCCTTACGGTTGGGTCCCTGAGCAAGGCCCTTAACCCTCGACTGCTCAAAAAAAACTGTGTTCAGTCATAACTGTAAGTCGCTTTGGATAAAGGCGTCTGCGAAATGCCGTAAATGTAAATATAAATGTAATGCAGATTCAGCTCATTACCGCACCGCTCAAGAAAAGAAAAGCAACAACTAAAGAAAGCAACAACTTCTCTAGAGTGACTTCGTACGTCTTCTCATCACCAGTAGTTGATAATTCGATGCTTTTTGCATTGGAACGAACATCTGTAACATCAGCACAGATCCTCACAGCTAATCTACGTGCTCCGTTAATGACGTTATAATTATGGCTCCAAAAAAACTGGTGCAAACGCGGGCCGGTTCCCTAAAAAGCACCAAGGTTCAAAGAAGCCTGAACGGAACTGGTTCAAGAACCAGAGTTCTTTTGGTGGGAAGGCGCTGTATGAGCGTCGGTACCGTTACACCAGACCTACTGACCAATCAGAATCAATATTCCATATTCGTCCTGAATATTGTTGTTCCCTTTGCGGTGGTTTTATTCTCTCTGTCCTCTTTCTTTCCTCTCCTCAACTCAGAGTTGGCAGTGCCACAGCAAGGTGTGTGGTGACTTCTCCTTCATCACCTCCTCCAGTCTCATCGCTACCGCCGGGCACTCCAACGACGGCAGGTTTGTCTATTTCGTCCATTCGCAACGAGTCCTTTCATTTTAATGACTGCTGTTACCATGACGACTATCCTAAATGGTTTAGACTAGGTATGGATGTACAGAGCTAGACTAGACTAGACTAAACAATAGTACACTGCTAATCTGTTGATAAAGGTTAGCCGAATAACCACAACGTGAATGAACGATTCCTTTCAACTATCTCCTTTAGGGGGCGCCACAGCGTCCACATATCTGATCCGGGACCGTTTTTACACTCTTACCAAATACATACTAGCACACGCACAATCACCTACAGTGTATCACAAAAGTGAGTACACCCCTCACATTTCTGCAAATATTTTATTATATCTTTTCATGGGACAACACTATAGACATGAAACTTGGATATAACTTAGAGTAGTCAGTGTACAGCTTGTATAGCAGTGTAGATTTACTGTCTTCTGAAAATAACTCAACACACAGCCATTAATGTCTAAATGGCTGGCAACATAAGTGAGTACACCCCACAGTGAACATGTCCAAATTGTGCCCAAAGTGTCAATATTTTGTGTGACCACCATTATTAGCACTGCCTTAACCCTCCTGGTCATGGAATTCACCAGAGCTGCACAGGTTGCTACTGGAATCCTCTTCCACTCCTCCATGATGACATCACGGAGCTGGTGGATGTTAGACACCTTGAACTCCTCCACCTTCCACTTGAGGATGCGCCACAGGTACTCAATTGAGTTTAGTCCATCACCTTTACCTTCAGCTTCCTCAGCAAGGCAGTTGTCATCTTGGAGGTTGTGTTTGGGGTCGTTATCCTGTTGGAAAACTGCCATGAGGCCCAGTTTTCGAAGGGAGGGGATCATGCTCTGTTTCAGAATGTCACAGTACATGTTGGAATTCATGTTTCCCTCAATGAACTGCAGCTCCCCAGTGCCAGCAACACTCATGCAGCCCAAGACCATGATGCTACCACCACCATGCTTGACTGTAGGCAAGATACAGTTGTCTTGGTACTTCTCACCAGGGCGCCGCCACACATGCTGGACACCATCTGAGCCAAACAAGTTTATCTTGGTCTCGTCAGACCACAGGGCATTCCAGTAATCCATGTTCTTGGACTGCTTGTCTTCAGCAAACTGTTGGCTGCCTTTCTTGTGCGTCAGCTTCCTTCTGGGATGACGACCATGCAGACCGAGTTGATGCAGTGTGCGGCGTATGGTCTGAGCACTGACAGACTGACCTCCCACGTCTTCAACCTCTGCAGCAATGCTGGCAGCACTCATGTGTCTATTTTTTAAAGCCAACCTCTGGATATGACGCCGAACACGTGGACTCAACTTCTTTGGTCGACCCTGGCGAAGCCTGTTCCGAGTGGAACCTGTCCTGGAAAACCGCTGTATGACCTTGGCCACCATGCTGTAGCTCAGTTTCAGGGTGTTAGCAATCTTCTTATAGCCCAGGCCATCTTTGTGGAGAGCAACAATTCTATTTCTCACATCCTTAGAGAGTTCTTTGCCATGAGGTGCCATGTTGAATATCCAGTGGCCAGTATGAGAGAATTGTACCCAAAACACCAAATTTAACAGCCCTGCTCCCCATTTACACCTGGGACCTTGACACATGACACCAGGGAGGGACAACGACACATTTGGGCACAATTTGGACATGTTCACTGTGGGGTGTACTCACTTATGTTGCCAGCTATTTAGACATTAATGGTTGTGTGTTGAGTTATTTTCAGAAGACAGTAAATCTACACTGCTATACAAGCTGTACACTGACTACTCTAAGTTATATCCAAGGTTCATGTCTATAGTGTTGTCCCATGAAAAGATATAATGAAATATTTGCAGAAATGTGAGGGGTGTACTCACTTTTGTGATACACTGTATCTGAGTACAAGTATTCACTCTTACCAAATACATACTAGCACACGTACAATCACCTATCTGAGCACAAGTATTCACACTCTTACCAGATACATTCTAGCACACGCACAATCACCTATCTGAGCACAAGTATTCACACTCTTACCAAATACATACTAGCACACGCACAATCACCTATCTGAGCCCAAGTATTCACTCTTACCAAATACATACTAGCACACGCACAATCACCTATCTGAGCACAAGTATTCACACTCTTACCAAATACATACTAGCACACGCACAATCACCTATCTGAGCACAAGTATTCACACTCTTACCAAATACATACTAGCACACGCACAATCACCTATCTGAGTACGAGTATTCACACTCTTACCAAATACATACTAGCACACACACAATCACCTATCTGAGCACAAGTATTCACACTCTTACCAAATACATACTAGCACACGCACAATCACCTATCTGAGCCCAAGTATTCACTCTTACCAAATACATACTAGCACACGCACAATCACCTATCTGAGCACAAGTATTCACACTCTTACCAAATACATACTAGCACACGCACAATCACCTATCTGAGCACAAGTATTCACACTCTTACCAAATACATACTAGCACACGCACAATCACCTATCTGAGTACGAGTATTCACACTCTTACCAAATACATACTAGCACACACACAATCACCTATCTGAGCACAAGTATTCACACTCTTACCAAATACATACTAGCACACACACAATCACCTATCTGAGCACAAGTATTCACTCTTACCAGATACATACTAGCACACACACAATCACCTATCTGAGCACAAGTATTCACTCTTACCAAATACATACTAGCACACGCACAATCACCTATCTGAGCACAAGTATTCACACTCTTACCAAATACATACTAGCACACGCACAATCACCTATCTGAGCACAAGTATTCACACTCTTACCAAATACATACTAGCACACGCACAATCACCTATCTGAGCACAAGTATTCACACTCTTACCAGATACATACTAGCACACACACAATCACCTATCTGAGCCCAAGTATTCACTCTTACCAAATACATACTAGCACACGCACAATCACCTATCTGAGTACGAGTATTCACACTCTTACCAAATACATACTAGCACACACACAATCACCTATCTGAGTACGAGTATTCACACTCTTACCAGATACATACTAGCACACACACAATCACCTATCTGAGCACAAGTATTCACACTCTTACCAAATACATACTAGCACACACACAATCACCTATCTGAGCCCAAGTATTCACTCTTACCAAATACATACTAGCACACGCACAATCACCTATCTGAGTACGAGTATTCACACTCTTACCAGATACATACTAGCACACACACAATCACCTATCTGAGCCCAAGTATTCACTCTTACCAAATACATACTAGCACACGCACAATCACCTATCTGAGTACGAGTATTCACACTCTTACCAAATACATACTAGCACACACACAATCACCTATCTGAGCCCAAGTATTCACTCTTACCAAATACATACTAGCACACACACAATCACCTATCTGAGTACGAGTATTCACACTCTTACCAGATACATACTAGCACACACACAATCACCTATCTGAGCCCAAGTATTCACTCTTACCAAATACATACTAGCACACGCACAATCACCTATCTGAGTACGAGTATTCACACTCTTACCAAATACATACTAGCACACACACAATCACCTATCTGAGTACGAGTATTCACACTCTTACCAGATACATACTAGCACACGCACAATCACCTATCTGAGCACAAGTATTCACACTCTTACCAGATACATACTAGCACACACACAATCACCTATCTAAGCCCAAGTATTCACTCTTACCAAATACATACTAGCACACGCACAATCACCTATCTGAGCACAAGTATTCACACTCTTACCAGATACATACTAGCACACACACAATCACCTATCTGAGCCCAAGTATTCACTCTTACCAAATACATACTAGCACACGCACAATCACCTATCTAAGTACGAGTATTCACACTCTTACCAAATACATACTAGCACACGCACAATCACCTATCTGAGCCCAAGTATTCACTCTTACCAAATACATACTAGCACACGCACAATCACCTATCTGAGCACAAGTATTCACACTCTTACCAAATACATACTAGCACACGCACAATCACCTATCTGAGCCCAAGTATTCACTCTTACCAAATACATACTAGTACACGCACAATCACCTATCTGAGCACAAGTATTCACACTCTTACCAAATACATACTAGCACACGCACAATCACCTATCTGAGCACAAGTATTCACACTCTTACCAAATACATACTAGCACACGCACAATCACCTATCTGAGCACAAGTATTCACACTCTTACCAAATACATACTAGCACACGCACAATCACCTATCTGAGCACAAGTATTCACACTCTTACCAGATACATACTAGCACACACACAATCACCTATCTGAGCCCAAGTATTCACTCTTACCAAATACATACTAGCACACGCACAATCACCTATCTGAGTACGAGTATTCACACTCTTACCAAATACATACTAGCACACACACAATCACCTATCTGAGTACGAGTATTCACACTCTTACCAGATACATACTAGCACACGCACAATCACCTATCTGAGCACAAGTATTCACACTCTTACCAGATACATACTAGCACACACACAATCACCTATCTAAGCCCAAGTATTCACTCTTACCAAATACATACTAGCACACGCACAATCACCTATCTGAGCACAAGTATTCACACTCTTACCAGATACATACTAGCACACACACAATCACCTATCTGAGCCCAAGTATTCACTCTTACCAAATACATACTAGCACACGCACAATCACCTATCTAAGTACGAGTATTCACACTCTTACCAAATACATACTAGCACACGCACAATCACCTATCTGAGCCCAAGTATTCACTCTTACCAAATACATACTAGCACACGCACAATCACCTATCTGAGCACAAGTATTCACACTCTTACCAAATACATACTAGCACACGCACAATCACCTATCTGAGCCCAAGTATTCACTCTTACCAAATACATACTAGTACACGCACAATCACCTATCTGAGCACAAGTATTCACACTCTTACCAAATACATACTAGCACACGCACAATCACCTATCTGAGCACAAGTATTCACACTCTTACCAAATACATACTAGCACACACACAATCACCTATCTGAGCCCAAGTATTCACTCTTACCAAATACATACTAGCACACGCACAATCACCTATCTGAGCACAAGTATTCACACTCTTACCAGATACATACTAGCACACACACAATCACCTATCTGAGCCCAAGTATTCACTCTTACCAAATACATACTAGCACACGCACAATCACCTATCTGAGCACAAGTATTCACACTCTTACCAGATACATACTAGCACACACACAATCACCTATCTGAGCCCAAGTATTCACACTCTTACCAGATACATACTAGCACACACACAATCACCTATCTGAGCACAAGTATTCACACTCTTACCAGATACATACTAGCACACACACAATCACCTATCTGAGCCCAAGTATTCACTCTTACCAAATACATACTAGCACACGCACAATCACCTATCTGAGTACGAGTATTCACACTCTTACCAAATACATACTAGCACACGCACAATCACCTATCTGAGCCCAAGTATTCACTCTTACCAAATACATACTAGCACACGCACAATCACCTATCTGAGCACAAGTATTCACACTCTTGCCAAATACATACTAGCACACGCACAATCACCTATCTGAGCACAAGTATTCACACTCTTACCAAATACATACTAGCACACGCACAATCACCTATCTGAGCCCAAGTATTCACTCTTACCAAATACATACTAGTACACGCACAATCACCTATCTGAGCACAAGTATTCACACTCTTACCAAATACATACTAGCACACGCACAATCACCTATCTGAGCACAAGTATTCACACTCTTACCAAATACATACTAGCACACGCACAATCACCTATCTGAGCACAAGTATTCACACTCTTACCAAATACATACTAGCACACGCACAATCACCTATCTGAGCACAAGTATTCACACTCTTACCAAATACATACTAGCACACGCACAATCACCTATCTGAGCACAAGTATTCACACTCTTACCAAATACATACTAGTACACGCACAATCACCTATCTGAGCACAAGTATTCACAC
The DNA here is from genome assembly GCF_030014385.1 of Trichomycterus rosablanca. Lineage (NCBI taxonomy): Eukaryota > Metazoa > Chordata > Actinopteri > Siluriformes > Trichomycteridae > Trichomycterus > Trichomycterus rosablanca. The sequence goes on from NC_085998.1 coordinate 2,531,318, forward strand.
TCTTACCAGATACATACTAGCACACGCACAATCACCTATCTGAGCACAAGTATTCACACTCTTACCAAATACATACTAGCACACGCACAATCACCTATCTGAGCACAAGTATTCACTCTTACCAAATACATACTAGCACACGCACAATCACCTATCTGAGCCCAAGTATTCACTCTTACCAAATACATACTAGCACACGCACAATCACCTATCTGAGCCCAAGTATTCACTCTTACCAAATACATACTAGCACACGCACAATCACCTATCTAAGCCCAAGTATTCACTCTTACCAAATACATACTAGTACACGCACAATCACCTATCTGAGCACAAGTATTCACTCTTACCAAATACATACTAGCACACGCACAATCACCTATCTGAGCCCAAGTATTCACTCTTACCAAATACATACTAGCACACGCACAATCACCTATCTGAGCCCAAGTATTCACTCTTACCAAATACATACTAGCACACGCACAATCACCTATCTGAGCCCAAGTATTCACTCTTACCAAATACATACTAGCACACGCACAATCACCTATCTGAGCCCAAGTATTCACTCTTACCAAATACATACTAGCACACGCACAATCACCTATCTAAGCCCAAGTATTCACTCTTACCAAATACATACTAGTACACGCACAATCACCTATCTAAGCCCAAGTATTCACTCTTACCAAATACATACTAGTACACGCACAATCACCTATCTGAGCACAAGTATTCACACTCTTACCAAATACATACTAGCACACGCACAATCACCTATCTGAGTACGAGTATTCACACTCTTACCAAATACATACTAGCACACGCACAATCACCTATCTGAGCACAAGTATTCACACTCTTACCAAATACATACTAGCACACGCACAATCACCTATCTGAGCACAAGTATTCACTCTTACCAAATACATACTAGCACACGCACAATCACCTATCTGAGTACGAGTATTCACACTCTTACCAAATACATACTAGCACACACACAATCACCTATCTGAGCCCAAGTATTCACTCTTACCAAATACATACTAGCACACACACAATCACCTATCTGAGTACGAGTATTCACACTCTTACCAGATACATACTAGCACACACACAATCACCTATCTGAGCCCAAGTATTCACTCTTACCAAATACATACTAGCACACGCACAATCACCTATCTGAGTACGAGTATTCACACTCTTACCAAATACATACTAGCACACACACAATCACCTATCTGAGTACGAGTATTCACACTCTTACCAGATACATACTAGCACACGCACAATCACCTATCTGAGCACAAGTATTCACACTCTTACCAGATACATACTAGCACACACACAATCACCTATCTAAGCCCAAGTATTCACTCTTACCAAATACATACTAGCACACGCACAATCACCTATCTGAGCACAAGTATTCACACTCTTACCAGATACATACTAGCACACACACAATCACCTATCTGAGCCCAAGTATTCACTCTTACCAAATACATACTAGCACACGCACAATCACCTATCTAAGTACGAGTATTCACACTCTTACCAAATACATACTAGCACACGCACAATCACCTATCTGAGCCCAAGTATTCACTCTTACCAAATACATACTAGCACACGCACAATCACCTATCTGAGCACAAGTATTCACACTCTTACCAAATACATACTAGCACACGCACAATCACCTATCTGAGCCCAAGTATTCACTCTTACCAAATACATACTAGTACACGCACAATCACCTATCTGAGCACAAGTATTCACACTCTTACCAAATACATACTAGCACACGCACAATCACCTATCTGAGCACAAGTATTCACACTCTTACCAAATACATACTAGCACACGCACAATCACCTATCTGAGCACAAGTATTCACACTCTTACCAAATACATACTAGCACACGCACAATCACCTATCTGAGCACAAGTATTCACACTCTTACCAGATACATACTAGCACACACACAATCACCTATCTGAGCCCAAGTATTCACTCTTACCAAATACATACTAGCACACGCACAATCACCTATCTGAGTACGAGTATTCACACTCTTACCAAATACATACTAGCACACACACAATCACCTATCTGAGTACGAGTATTCACACTCTTACCAGATACATACTAGCACACGCACAATCACCTATCTGAGCACAAGTATTCACACTCTTACCAGATACATACTAGCACACACACAATCACCTATCTAAGCCCAAGTATTCACTCTTACCAAATACATACTAGCACACGCACAATCACCTATCTGAGCACAAGTATTCACACTCTTACCAGATACATACTAGCACACACACAATCACCTATCTGAGCCCAAGTATTCACTCTTACCAAATACATACTAGCACACGCACAATCACCTATCTAAGTACGAGTATTCACACTCTTACCAAATACATACTAGCACACGCACAATCACCTATCTGAGCCCAAGTATTCACTCTTACCAAATACATACTAGCACACGCACAATCACCTATCTGAGCACAAGTATTCACACTCTTACCAAATACATACTAGCACACGCACAATCACCTATCTGAGCCCAAGTATTCACTCTTACCAAATACATACTAGTACACGCACAATCACCTATCTGAGCACAAGTATTCACACTCTTACCAAATACATACTAGCACACGCACAATCACCTATCTGAGCACAAGTATTCACACTCTTACCAAATACATACTAGCACACACACAATCACCTATCTGAGCCCAAGTATTCACTCTTACCAAATACATACTAGCACACGCACAATCACCTATCTGAGCACAAGTATTCACACTCTTACCAGATACATACTAGCACACACACAATCACCTATCTGAGCCCAAGTATTCACTCTTACCAAATACATACTAGCACACGCACAATCACCTATCTGAGCACAAGTATTCACACTCTTACCAGATACATACTAGCACACACACAATCACCTATCTGAGCCCAAGTATTCACACTCTTACCAGATACATACTAGCACACACACAATCACCTATCTGAGCACAAGTATTCACACTCTTACCAGATACATACTAGCACACACACAATCACCTATCTGAGCCCAAGTATTCACTCTTACCAAATACATACTAGCACACGCACAATCACCTATCTGAGTACGAGTATTCACACTCTTACCAAATACATACTAGCACACGCACAATCACCTATCTGAGCCCAAGTATTCACTCTTACCAAATACATACTAGCACACGCACAATCACCTATCTGAGCACAAGTATTCACACTCTTGCCAAATACATACTAGCACACGCACAATCACCTATCTGAGCACAAGTATTCACACTCTTACCAAATACATACTAGCACACGCACAATCACCTATCTGAGCCCAAGTATTCACTCTTACCAAATACATACTAGTACACGCACAATCACCTATCTGAGCACAAGTATTCACACTCTTACCAAATACATACTAGCACACGCACAATCACCTATCTGAGCACAAGTATTCACACTCTTACCAAATACATACTAGCACACGCACAATCACCTATCTGAGCACAAGTATTCACACTCTTACCAAATACATACTAGCACACGCACAATCACCTATCTGAGCACAAGTATTCACACTCTTACCAAATACATACTAGCACACGCACAATCACCTATCTGAGCACAAGTATTCACACTCTTACCAAATACATACTAGTACACGCACAATCACCTATCTGAGCACAAGTATTCACACTCTTACCAGATACATACTAGCACACGCACAATCACCTATCTGAGCACAAGTATTCACACTCTTACCAAATACATACTAGCACACGCACAATCACCTATCTGAGCACAAGTATTCACTCTTACCAAATACATACTAGCACACGCACAATCACCTATCTGAGCCCAAGTATTCACTCTTACCAAATACATACTAGCACACGCACAATCACCTATCTGAGCCCAAGTATTCACTCTTACCAAATACATACTAGCACACGCACAATCACCTATCTAAGCCCAAGTATTCACTCTTACCAAATACATACTAGTACACGCACAATCACCTATCTGAGCACAAGTATTCACTCTTACCAAATACATACTAGCACACGCACAATCACCTATCTGAGCCCAAGTATTCACTCTTACCAAATACATACTAGCACACGCACAATCACCTATCTGAGCCCAAGTATTCACTCTTACCAAATACATACTAGCACACGCACAATCACCTATCTGAGCCCAAGTATTCACTCTTACCAAATACATACTAGCACACGCACAATCACCTATCTGAGCCCAAGTATTCACTCTTACCAAATACATACTAGCACACGCACAATCACCTATCTAAGCCCAAGTATTCACTCTTACCAAATACATACTAGTACACGCACAATCACCTATCTAAGCCCAAGTATTCACTCTTACCAAATACATACTAGTACACGCACAATCACCTATCTGAGCACAAGTATTCACACTCTTACCAAATACATACTAGCACACGCACAATCACCTATCTGAGTACGAGTATTCACACTCTTACCAAATACATACTAGCACACGCACAATCACCTATCTGAGCACAAGTATTCACACTCTTACCAAATACATACTAGCACACGCACAATCACCTATCTGAGCACAAGTATTCACTCTTACCAAATACATACTAGCACACGCACAATCACCTATCTGAGCCCAAGTTTTCACTCTTACCAAATACATACTAGCACACGCACAATCACCTATCTGAGCCCAAGTATTCACTCTTACCAAATACATACTAGTACACGCACAATCACCTATCTGAGCACAAGTATTCACACTCTTACCAAATACATACTAGCACACGCACAATCACCTATCTGAGCCCAAGTATTCACTCTTACCAAATACATACTAGCACACGCACAATCACCTATCTGAGCCCAAGTATTCACTCTTACCAAATACATACTAGTACACGCACAATCACCTATCTGAGCACAAGTATTCACACTCTTACCAAATACATACTAGCACACGCACAATCACCTATCTGAGCACAAGTATTCACACTCTTACCAAATACATACTAGCACACGCACAATCACCTATCTGAGCACAAGTATTCACACTCTTACCAAATACATACTAGCACACGCACAATCACCTATCTGAGCACAAGTATTCACACTCTTACCAAATACATACTAGCACACGCACAATCACCTATCTGAGCACAAGTATTCACACTCTTACCAAATACATACTAGCACACGCACAATCACCTATCTGAGTACGAGTATTCACACTCTTACCAAATACATACTAGCACACGCACAATCACCTATCTGAGCACACGTATTCACACTCTTACCAAATACATACTAGCACACGCACAATCACCTATCTGAGCCCAAGTATTCACTCTTACCAAATACATACTAGCACACGCACAATCACCTATCTGAGCACAAGTATTCACTCTTACCAAATACATACTAGCACACGCACAATCACCTATCTGAGCACAAGTATTCACTCTTACCAAATACATACTAGCACACGCACAATCACCTATCTGAGCCCAAGTATTCACTCTTACCAAATACATACTAGCACACGCACAATCACCTATCTGAGCACAAGTATTCACTCTTACCAAATACATACTAGCACACGCACAATCACCTATCTGAGCCCAAGTATTCACTCTTACCAAATACATACTAGCACACGCACAATCACCTATCTGAGCACAAGTATTCACACTCTTACCAAATACATACTAGCACACGCACAATCACCTATCTGAGCACAAGTATTCACACTCTTACCAAATACATACTAGCACACGCACAATCACCTATCTGAGCACAAGTATTCATTCTTACCAAATACATACTAGCACACGCACAATCACCTATCTGAGCACAAGTATTCATTCTTACCAAATACATACTAGCACACGCACAATCACCTATCTGAGCACAAGTATTCACACTCTTACCAAATACATACTAGCACACGCACAATCACCTATCTGAGCACAAGTATTCACACTCTTACCAAATACATACTAGCACACGCACAATCACCTATCTGAGCACAAGTATTCACTCTTACCAAATACATACTAGCACACACACAATCACCTATCTGAGCAGAAGTATTCACTCTTACCAAATACATACTAGCACACACACAATCACCTATCTGAGCCCAAGTATTCACACTCTTACCCAGGATTCGAACCCTAGCCTTTTACATCATACCCAATTCCCCACTGCACTCTGTTTGAGTCGTAGCCTAGAACTGACACGGCCCTGAATTCAGACAGAGTTTTAAGACATGACAAGTCACGCTATGCTCCCTGTATTCCTCCACCATTCAAGTATGCGCCTTAATCAAACAGTAGGTGTCGCTGTGCATCGGTGCATCATTTTTATAACCATATAGTACCAGCGTCAGAAAATCAAAATTCAGCCTGGTTCTCACCCCACCAGGTTCATTAACACTCGTATGTGTGTCTCTCTCTCCTGCAGGAACGTGTGTCTGTGGGACACACTCATCTCCCCCAGTAACACCATGGTGCACGGTAAGCTCTCTCATCCTAAAATCTGCCTATATGGACAAAAGTATTGGGACGCGCTTTCTGTTTCAGCCACAATGATGGATATAGCACTGTTGATAGCAATGTTAGAAACATATTTATACTTAAACATTTAAATTATGTGTGTGTGTGTGTGTGTGTAGCCTTCCCGTGCCACGAGAACGGAGCCACGGTGCTGCAGTACGCCCCCAAACAGCAGCTGATCATCTCGGGCGGGAGGAAGGGCTTCGTCTGCATCTTCGATATCAGACAGCGGCAGCTCCTGCACACCTTCCAGGCTCACGACTCCGCCATCAAAGCGCTAGCCCTGGACGCCAGCGAGGACTTCTTCATCACCGGATCGGCCGAGGGGAACATGAAGGTGAGCGCACACGCCCTCGCACCACAGTGGGGGGTGTGGTCATGTAGCCCAAAAATAGCCACGAAATGTAATAAACACCTCTGTTACCCAGGTGAAAAAAAAGTGGTCGGCTACTGCACACGTGTCAGAGGGGGCGTGTTTTAGGTACCGCCCTCCTCGTTCAGGGCCTGCAGCAGTAAAGGAGATACAACTAGGGAACTAGATATGACTAAATTGGGAGAAAAAGATTGGCTAGTTGTAGCCTAGTGGTTGAGGAACTGGACTAGTAATCAAAGGTCATTGGTTCAAGTCCCACCACTGCCCCAAAAAATAGCCACAGAATTTAATAAACGTCTCTTTGACCCAGACTCAACTTAAAGAGCACAAAGCTGAACCCTTGAGCACTACACTATACAGCCAAAAGTATTTGGACGCCTGATTGTGAGCTTTTATGCCTTTACACACCTGTCTGCTTACATCACTTCCTCCTCTGTACCACATCCAGGTACCACAACTATATTCATCAAGCAAATACATCAACACAAATACAATCGATCATGTGTCCACATATTTTTGGCAATGTAATGTATATACTGAGCAATGACAATAAAGTTGTATCTATCTATCTATCTATCTATTTATATATCTATCTATCTATCTATCTATCTATCTACTATCTATCTACTATCTATCTATCTATCTACTATCTATCTATCTATCTATCTATCTATCTATCTACTATCTATCTATCTATCTATCTATCTACTATCTATCTATCTACTATCTATCTACTATCTATCTACTATCTATCTATCTATCTATCTACTATCTATCTACTATCTATCTATCTATCTATCTATCTATCTACTATCTATCTATCTACTATCTATCTATCTACTATCTATCTACTATCTATCTATCTATCTATCTATCTACTATCTATCTACTATCTATCTATCTATCTATCTACTATCTATCATCTATCTATCTACTATCTATCTACTATCTATCTATCTATCTATCTACTATCTATCTACTATCTATCTATCTATCTATCTATCTATCTACTATCTATCTATCTACTATCTATCTATCTACTATCTATCTATCTATCTACTATCTATCTACTATCTATCTATCTATCTATCTACTATCTATCTACTATCTATCTATCTATCTATCTACTATCTATCTTCTATCTATCTATCTACTATCTATCTACTATCTATCTATCTATCTATCTATCTACTATCTATCTATCTATCTATATATCTATCTATCTTCTATCTATCTATCTATCTACTATCTATCTATCTATCTATATATATCTATCTACTATCTATCTTCTATCTATCTATCTATCTACTATCTATCTACTATCTATCTATCTATCTATCTATCTACTATCTATCTATCTATATATCTATCTATATATCTATATATCTATCTATCTTCTATCTATCTATCTACTATCTATCTATATCTATCTATCTATCTATCTACTATCTATCTATCTATCTATCTATCTATCTACTATCTATCTACTATCTATCTATCTACTATCTATCTACTATCTATCTATCTATCTATCTATCTATCTATCTATCTATCTATCTACTATCTATCTATCTATCTATATATCTATCTACTATCTATCTATATATCTATCTATCTATCTATCTACTATCTATCTACCTACTATCTATCTATCTATCTATCTATCTATATATATATATATCTATCTATCTTCTATCTATCTACTATCTATCTACTATCTATCTACTATCTATCTATCTATATATCTATCTATCTATCTATCTATCTATCTATCTACTATCTATCTATCTATCTATCTATCTATCTATCTACTCTCTATCTACTATCTATCTATCTTCTATCTATCTATCTATCTACTATCTATCTATCTATCTATCTATCTATCTATCTATCTATCTATCTATCTATCTATCTACTATCTATCTATCTATCTATCTATCTACTATCTATCTATCTCTATCTATCTATCTATCTATCTACTATCTATCTATCTATCTATCTATCTATCTATCTATCTACTATCTATCTATCTATCTATCTATCTATCTATCTACTATCTATCTATCTATCTCTATCTATCTATCTATCTATCTATCTATCTATCTCTATCTATCTATCTATCTATCTACTATCTATCTATCTATCTATCTACTATCTATCTATCTATCTATCTACTATCTATCTATCTATCTATCTATCTATCTATCTATCTTCTATCTATCTATCTATCTATCTACTATCTATCTATCTATCTCTATCTATCTATCTATCTATCTATCTCTATCTATCTATCTATCTCTATCTATCTATCTCTATCTATCTATCTATCTATCTATCTATCTATCTATCTATCGCAGTTCATGTAAGTGTGTGTGTCGGTGTATTGACGTCTCTATGTGACACTTGAATACATTTCAAATATTATTACAAAGGGCGTCCCAATACTTTTGACCATGTAGCGCATCATCACGCACTGAAGATCCGTTTTTTCCTTTTTCTCGTCCCCGGCTGTGCAGGTTTGGAAGCTGGCGGGTCACGGACTCATGCACGCGTTCAGCAACGAGCACGCCAAGCAGTCCATCTTCCGCAACATCGGCGCCGGCGTGATGCAGATGGAGACGCGCCCGGGCAACCGCATCTTCACCTGCGGCGCCGACGGGACGCTGAAGATGAGGGTCCTCCCCGACCGCTACAACACGCCCAGAAACATCTTCGACATCCTGTAACTCCGCCCGGAGAATCCGAAAACGCCGAGGGTCTCGCGTTCGACCCTCCCCTTAGATCCCCCGTCACGTTAGCGAGCCGCTAACCCGCTCGCCGTTAGAGTGTTCTCATGAGAAAGCTATGCATGTGCTGAACTCGTCACTGCGGTGCATTTTGCCAGAGTGTTTTACTGTGTACGTGTCTGTCGTCCAGTCTGTGCCCACGTTAGCGTCCTAACTCCGGCGCTGTGCTTCAGTAGCCGTCGCTCGCTCACTCGGTCGCTAGCCTAGCCGGTGGCCCCGCCCAGTCTGTCTGTAAATCCCTCTTTTATTTACGTTTCGTTGGTCCGGTAGAGAGAACGCTCAGACCTGCAGCTTAGCAGAACGGATTTTTAAATCGTATTTATTTATTTATTTATTCGAGCGTCCGGACTCACCTGATCAAAGCAAAGTGGAGATAAACACCTGAATGTGCTTTCTGAGCTCCTGGATGAACGTCGCGGCAGGTCGCTGAGGCTAATGCTAGTTCAGAAATATCGCTACGTTTGCTAATTGTTTTTTTTATTTGCTCAGGACTTGTTATTAACCGCACAGTTTCACACCTTTTGTTGCTTTGATGGTTTTATTATGGTTCTAAAGGGCAAAATATACTTTCACTTTAAATTATATGTCCAAACGTTGTCATTCCGTAACCCAGGCTGATCTCTGACTCTATTCTCATACTAGCATTCAAATACCTCCCTTATTGTCATTCTGTAACCCAGGCTGAATCTCTCACTCTGTTTTCATATGTGCAGTTTAATTCCTGCTTAACTGTCATTCTGTAACCCAGGCTACATTTCTTACTCTATTCTCATACTAGCATTCAAATCCCTCCCTTATTGTCATTCCGTAACCCAGGCTGAATTACATTCACATTTTTGGCATTTAGCAGACGCTTCTATCCAAAGTGACTTACAGTTGAGACTGTATACAATCTAATCAATTAAGGGTTAAGGGCCTTGCTCAAGGGCCCAACAGTTGCAACCTGGCAGTGGTGAGGCTTGAACCAGCAACCTACTGATTACTAGTTCAGTATCTTAACCACTAGGCTACAGCTGAAATTTGCATTACGGTCTCAAACGAGTCTTTAAGTACATACTTCGTTGTCATTCCGTAACCCAGAAAAAAATCTCTCTCTCTGGTCTCGAACGAGCATTTAAATTCCTGCTTCGTGGTCATCCCGTAACCCAGACTGAATTTCTCACTCTATTTTCATACAAGCATTAAAATACCTCCTACATTGTCATTCTGTAACCCAGGCTGAATCTCTAGTCTTAAATGAGCTTATAAATACCTGCTTCGTGGTCATCCCGTAACCCAGACTGAGTCTCTCAATCTGTTCCTAAATGAGCACTCATATACAGTATCTCCCTTGGTGTCATTCCGTAACTGAATCCATCACACTGCTCTGACATCTGGCTCCGAGCAATGACATCGCTGTCATTCTGTAACCCTCGCTAAATCTTTCACTTTAATCACAGGCAAGCGTTTAAATACCTCACTTATTGTCATTTTGGAACTGAGACTAAATCTTTTACTCTGCTCTTAAATGAGCGTTTAAATACCTGCTTCGTTGTCATTCCGTAACCCAAGCTGAATTTCTCACTCTATTCTCATACAAGCATTCAAATATCTTCCTTTCTGTCATTCTGTTACCCAGGCTGAATCTCTCACTCTGTTCTCAAGTGAGCATTTATATACTTCCCTTACTGTCATTCCGTAACCCAGGCTGAATCTCTCACTCTATTTTCATACAAGCATTAAAATACCTCCTACATTGTCATTCTGTAACCCAGGCTGAATCTCTAGTCTTAAATGAGCTTATAAATACCTGCTTTGTTGTCATTCTGTAACCTAGACTAAATCTCTCACTCAATTCTCATACTCTCATACAACCCAGGCTGACTCTCTCACTCTATTCTCGTATGTGCAAGTTAATACCTGCTTCACTGTCATTCTGTTACCCAGGCTAAATCTTTAACTGTTTAAACCTCTCACTGTCTTCTCAAATGAGCATTCCAGTACCTCCCTTTAACCCAGGCTGAACCTGTATCACTTGATTCACATTCAAGCATTTAAACACCTCCCTCGTCGTCATTCCGTAACTCGAACTAAGTCTGTATCACTTGATTCTCATTCTAGCATTTAAATATCTGCCTGGTCTCGAACGAGCATTTAAATTCCTGCTTCGTGGTCATCCCGTAACCAATCTGTTCTCAAATGAGCACTCATATACCTCCCTTAGTGTCATTCCGTAACTCAGGCTGAATCCATCACACTGCTCTTATACGAGCAATGACATCACTGTCATTCTGTAACCCTCGCTAAATCTTTCACTTTAATCACAGACAAGCGTTTAAATACCTCACTTATTGTCATTTTGTAACTGAGACTAAATCTTTTACTCTGCTCTTAAATGAGCGTTTAAATACCTGCTTCGTTGTCATTCCGTAACCCAAGCTGAATTTCTCGCTCTATTCTCATACAAGCATTCAAATATCTTCCTTTCTGTCATTCTGTTACCCAGGCTGAATCTCTCACTGTTCTCAAGTGAGCATTCATATACTTCCCTTATTGTCATTCCGTAACCCAGGCTGAGTCTCTGACTCTGTTTCCATATGTGCAATTTAAATTCTGTTTCATTGTCATTCTGTAACTCAGACTAAATCTCTCACTCTATTCTTATACTAGCATTCAAATGTCACCCTGTCACTCTGTAACCCAGGCTGAATCTCTATTTTTAAATGGGCTTATAAATACCTGCTTTGTTGTCATTCCATAACCCAGACTGAATCGCTCACTCTGTTCTTATTAAGCATTCAAATACCTCCTACATTGTCATTCTGTAACCCTGGCTGAATCACTTTTATTCTCATACAAGCATCAAACATCTCCCTTCTTGTCATTCTGTAACCCAATTCTGTACAATTTTAATTTCTGCTTTACTGTCATTCCGTAACCAAGGCTGAATCTCACTCTATTTTCATACGAGCATTCATATACTTTTGTCATTTTGTAACCCAGACTAAATCTCCCCCTCTGTTCTCATATGAGCATTTAAATACCTCACTTATTGTCATTCCGTAACCCAGGCTGACTCTCACATTACGGTCTCAAACAAGTAGTTAAATACATGCTTTGTTGTCATTCCGTAACCCAGGCTAAATCTCTTACTCTATTCTCATACGAGCTTATAAATACCTCTTATGTTGTCATTCTGTAACCCAGGCTAAATCTCTTACTTCATAAATCTTTCACGCTGTCTTTTCATTAGGCAATTTAATACCTGCTTCATTGTCATATAGACAGTAGGACAGGTGACAGTAATCACCTGTCTCACAATATGCTCAATTCAATACCTGTCCTATTGTCATTCCGTAACCCAGACTAAATCCGTATCACTTGATTCTCATTCTAGCATTTAAATATCTGCCTCGTCATTCCGTAACCCAGGCTAAATCTCCTACTTACTTTTCATACATGCAATTCAATACCTGCCCTGTTGTCATTCCGTAACCCAGGCTAAATCTGTATAACTTGACTCTCATTCAAGCATTTAAACACCTCCCTCATCATCATCAGAACCCCGAATGTACCACCAATATTTGAACACGTAGCCGTTCTCGCCGCTTCAGGCTCAAAGTCATTCCCGTAACCCGTCTCACACCGTCTTGTGCTCAGACTTTCTCAAAGCAAAGTCATTCCCGCCCAGAGGGTTGAAAATGTACTTTCGTTTGCTCAAGGCTGCGTGTATTTATTTATTTATTTATTAATACTGCGTTTTACCTCGGTGTTCGATCACGCGCAGGTTTCTGGGCACAGTGCGTCAGTCAGTCCTGTTATGTAAACGTTTGAATGTTTGAGACCTGGAGACGTTATCAGGGAGCACAAGGATGAACTAGTGAAAGCTGAATGTCTTACAGGTGTATAAATACACACACACATATATATATATAAATAAATGATATATATAGATATAAATCTATAAAGGAAGCAGCTCCGGAGCTCACACACACACACACAGCAGACGTGAGGTTTAGTTTAGCGACCGGGCTGCACTAGTCGTATTTATTTATTTATTTATTTATTTGGGTTGAATAGATGTGAGATATTTATTGGAATCTTTGTGTTCTCGTCTGGTCCGTCGGCACCATGTTCTCACCGTACGTGTGTGTATACGAGTGTGTGTGTATGTGTGTGTGTGTATATAAGTGTGTGTGTGTGTTGAATCGATGGTCCTCTTGCTTCTCGTCCGTGGTGTATCTATTGAAGCGGTTCATGGCGTCAGTGTGAGGAATCTCCCCGCCCGCAGGAACAGAATCTTCTGTCGTGGTTAAAAGTTTTACCTTTGTAAAGTAAACGAATAAATTTATTTCATTTCAGCGAAGCTTCCGTCTCACGTCTCTTACACACACACACACACACACACACACACACACACACACACACACACACACACACACACACACACACACACTCATGTGGAGAACACTGAGCTGTATCTACAGTAGATGTGAAAGTGTTTATAAATAATACAGAAACCCAAACATCCTCCCGCCGCTATCGTTCACCTATCAGAACCTGATACAGATAGAACAGATCTGCTCACCAACCAGGAACTGAGCACCACAAACCAGCTCACGTTTACAACGTTATTATTATTATTGTTGTTATTATTATGATTATTATTATTACTACTACTAATATTATTATTATATTACTATATTTACTTTTACTCCTAATACTGTTATTATTATTATTATTAATATTGTTACTATTATCATTATTATTATCATTAGTCATTATTAGCCTTTTTATTAGTTAATTATTATTGTTAATATATTATAATGCTTTATTATTATCACAGTTTATAATATTTATTATTATTACAGTATTATAAGTGTACTTATCTTTTTAAATTAATATTATTTATTATTATTACAGTTTTTGGTATTATTATTTATTTGTTTATTATTATTTTACTTATTTTTAGTATATGATTATGCTTTATTAAACATAATTACAGTTTGATATAAATTATTATTATTATATTATTTATTATTTTTTAATTAATATTATTATTTATTATTAATAGTTTGTATTGTTATTAATCAGTTTTATTATTAATTTACTTATTATTTTTATTACAGTTCATTTTGTACAGCCACTTTAGCCACCCTCATCAATTACAGTATCAAATCTATTATAGAAATGAAATTCTATACTGGCAACCATTTGGAAAAGATGCTTTCCTGTCTCAGCATGAGTTAATGTGAGCTCCATAAATATCTGGTTTTGAAGAGTTTGGCGTGGAGCAACCTGAGTTAGCCTGCACAGAAACTGGAGCCAGGTCTTCTCGTCTAACCACACAAACGCAGTTTTTGTTTTGGTTATTATTACAGCTTTTTATTAAAAAAAATTATTATTATTATTATTTAATATTATTACTTTATTATACTGTAGCTGAGTAGGAGACGGGCGTTGGTGTAGGAAATTGTGTAAGTTATAAAGCATGGTTATAATATCAGTCATGGTTATAAAGCAGCACCAGACTCCCAGGTACAAATCCCAGTAGTAGGTACAGTAGTGTTGTTTTCAAACTGAACTCACTGAAACTGAATTGTAACAAAGTGATTCGTTTATTTATTTGATCGTACACGAGTGAATCCAAAAACACACGGGACAGTGCCGGGATCGTCTAGCTGTGGAGGTTACGTGAGGAAGTGCTTATACAACGTCTACAACATCAACGTCTACAACATCAACGTCTATAACATCTACAGCAGATCAAAATCACGTACAAAGAAAAATGCTTTAAATATCAAGAACAATAAAAGTTTAGAAGCAAATCCCTCCACTTACTGCACGTTCATCACACTGATGGAGTTCAGATCATCTAACCAAGCGTGATGTTCCACTCCAAGATCCCCAATAGCAGAACGTCTTTTATTTAAGTTCTCCAACACCTATCCTGTGAGTTTCAGTCCTAATAATGACTCACAATATTAATTTTGTGTTTGTATGATTTGTTTTAAATCCTATTTATTTACATTTTCCTCCAGGCCACCCAAGAAGGATGGAGGTCCCTGCTGAGTCTGGTTCCTCTCGAGGTTCCTTCCTGTAATTTTACGGGAGTTTTTCTTTGCCACTGTCGCCCTCGGCTTGCTCAACAGGGGTTTTTGGTCTGTCGGTCCTGGATTCTGTACAGTGGCTTTGAGACAATGTTCATTGTAAAAAGCGCTATATAAATAAATTTGACTTGACTCTCGCTGTGGTTCGGTTGAGTCCTGGAGCTTTAGAAGTGATATTTCCCCAGATCCTCATATAGTGTTTCTGTAGGTTCATGATTAGCCCGCTAGTATGAAGCCTGGTGGTCTTTGATCAGCTGAACTAGCCACCAGTTCCGTTCGAATAACCAGTAAGGACCTTCAGCAGGACGGTGTGGGTGGTGCGAAATGACCTGAAATCATCTAGTGTGACGGACATGCAGCGACACAGGCGGGTGTAGAGGGAGGCAAATACTTTTTCACACCGCTGTACATAATTATCAGAAGTTTACATACACTTCACTATACGGCCAAAAGTATTCGGACACCTGAGCATGAGCTTGCTGGACGCCCTACTTCAATTCTTTTCAGCTTGAAGTACAGAGGCTCTTCTGAGGAGCTTCTCACAAGACTTTGGAGTGTGTCTGTGTGTGGGAATTTGTGCCCCTGATCAGTCAAAAGCTGACAGCGTTTGTAAGCTGACTGGGCACTGATGAATGGGGTTGAGGTCCAGAGCTTGCTTTGTGGACAGGGGCCTTCCCCAAACTGTTGCATTAAAATTATCACTGAGGCTGAAAAACATGAATTTATTACTTAGAAGTGGTGTCCGAATACTTTTGACCATATAGTGTATGTCCACCCAGTCTTGGAGCCGGTCTTTTATCCTTCCTGGAACTGTTGGTGTGTCACTGTCCAAAGTCAAGCAAGCTTTAGGAGGCTTAGAAGATGCAGATGAAGCACTGAAACCCAACAACACTGCACCTACTGTCAAACCATGCACAAAGTGGAAAGAATGATGAAGAAAGACTATCGAAATGTTCATACATTTTGGAAGCCAGTGGACATTCCAGTTGGAAAACGACCCCAAAAAAAACATCAAAACTGGTTTTGCGATGACCTGGAGCCTATCAAAAATATGTCGACACTACTGAAACTTCAAGTTCTTGGAGGAACTTGACCAGCTTGACCAGTTCTACCATTGACAATAAGTTAAAGGTCCAACCAGAGTGTTTTTTTTCCTTCCAGAAGCTTGCTGATGTCTATCAAAAGTTAGTGGACATGACCAAATATTGACTGACCAGTGTAACGAAGAAGGGTGTGTCCAGTCAGTCAGTCAGAGAAAAAGAAGAGCGGAAAAGTCAGGACGCGTCTCACAGGTGTATGTAAACTTCTGACCACTGAGATCTCGTATCTTCACACACATCAGTCATCGGAAAGAAAATGGACGCGGTACGACTTGACGTGTCCGCCCTCCCAGGCGTACAGCCGCCGCTCGTTGGGGTTGTACGACAGCATGGCTAGCACGCTGGCGGGGGCCCAGAGGTCGAAGCTAACGTTGACGGGCTTCCGTTTCAGCAGGTCGAAGGCGAACGTGACTCTCGAGTCCTTGACGTCGGTGACGTACAGGACGCCGCAGGCCACGAAGGCGTTCCCCGCCTTGCTCCTGGGGTAGCTGGTGTTGACGTAGGCGGCGACGGAGAAGGTCTTCTCGTCCAGCTGCGCCGCCATCACGCTCTCGTCGGCGCTGGAGGCGAACACCAGCCACAGGCCGCTCTCGTCCGCCGCCATCTTGAAGTAGGTCTTGGAGTTGTGGAGCAGGTAGGACAGGCTGTGGTAGAGCGCGTTCTCGACGGGCAGCGTGTGCAGCGTCCGGCTTCTCAGATCGAACCTGGAACGTTAGCAAATCATACCACATAATTCACACACCATTTACTGCTGCAGCTACACCGAAAGTATTCGGACACCCGACCGTGAGCTTGCTGGTCATTTCATTTAAAAAAGCGGTTACAGCAGCTCTTCTGAGAAGCTTCCCACAATACGACTGTGGGAATTTGTCCCCATTCTGAGAAAAGAGCTGATTTGTACGGCTGAGCACTAAGGTTGGTGTTCCGGTTCATCCCAGAGCTGTTGAGTGAGGCTGATGTGAGTTTCTTTAAATTCGCTCGTGCTGGAAAAGGAGAGGTCCTTCCCTAGACTGTTGCTACACAGTCAAAAGTGTATAATTTCCTTTATATGACTGATTTATTACACCTGTTAGCAACTACTGTGGAACTACTAAAACACATGAATTCCATCATCAGCATGTTCCATTACTTTTAAACGTACAGTGTGGACTGAGTACCTGGCGCAGAGAGTCGCACGTAAGTCGCACACACAGCGACTTCAGACTCGACTCATGACTCGCAAAAAAATGACTCGTGAACAACAAGAGTCTCTAGTGTCAGCATGTGTTAACATTAGTTACGTGTGACAATTATATACAGTATATATGTGTGTGTATATACCCACAATGCACGGAATGTGTAAATGTTCCAGCCAGCTTCCGGTGTAGTGATGAAGCGTCGCTCCCTACTCCCTACACAGTCTGAAGTTCACTTCATTTGAACATTCTCGTTACCTTTGGATCAGAATCTCACTTAAAATGGTGGAATCCCCTACGTAGTGCACTTCACAGGAACAACCGGGGTGAATGGAACGCTCCTACAGAATCGGTGCTAATGGTTGTAAGAGCGCTTTCTGAACCAATCAGAGCTTCTGATTGTAATTGTTAGTAAGAAATGCTGTTATTTGCGTTTATTCAGTTTGCGTCACACAGATGACGTGGTAATGAAACGCTCGATCGGTTTTCTAACGACTTCCTGTTTTACTTCACGACCGGGAAGAGTTTGGAAGTTTTTAATTATAAGCACATTTACAAAATAACGGATTCTGTTCCTAATGGGACGCACGCTTATAAATGTAATAGCATCTGGAAGAACAGAAGCTAAGGAAGCTAAAGACTCGGGACTTGACTCGGACTCTAGCCTAAAGACTCGGGACCTAAAGACTCATGACTTGACTCAAACTCATATTTTGTGACTTGTGAACAACTCTGACCTGGCGATGGTGAAGGTTCCGGCGATGTGGTAATAAATGGAGCCGTTATGAACCAGATGTCCGCAGCCCTGGAAGAACTTCCTCACGTCGATGGACTCGCCGCTGCCGTTCTGGAACGCCTCGATGTTTTTATATTCCTTTATAATCCGACCTGTCAGGTAAACACAAAACCCCTCCAGTGTGAAAAAAGGACTGTACTTGCACTGATCAGCCATAATATTAAAACCACCTCCTTGTTTCTACACTCACTGTCCATTTTATCAGCTCCACTTACCATATAGAAGCACATTGTAGTTCTACAATTACTGACTGTAGTCCATCTGTTTCTCTACATGCTTTGTTACCCCCCTTTTATGATGTTCTTCAATGGTCAGGACCCCCACAGGACCACCACAGAGCAGGTATTATTTAGGTGGTGGATGATTCTCAGCACTGCAGTGACACTGACATGGTGGTGGTGCGTTAGTGTGTGTTGTGCTGGTATGAGTGGATCAGACACAGCAGCGCTGCTGGAGTTTTTAAACACCGTGTCCACTCACTGTCCACTTTATTAGACACTCCTACCTAGTAGATGTAAAGTCAGAGACGATCGCTCATCTATTGCTGCTGTTTGAGTCGATCATCTTCTAGACCTTCACACTCTGATTACTAGTCCAGTACCTTAACCGCTGAGCTACCGCTGCGTTAGATTTTAGTCTGTGAAGATTTTCTTCAAGGACTTTGTTTTTCTCCCACCTTTTCCAACATGCCAGTAGGTGGATTGGCTGCTCTAAATCTCTGCTTGGTGTGAGAGTGGCACCTTGTGCATGTGACACCCCCACTTTACATCACACTGACGGCATTGAGCGGATGCTTTTATCAAAAGTGACAGCTACAGTTTGAGCAATTCAGGGTTCAGGTCCTCACTCAAGGGTCCAACAGGGGATTGAACCAGCAACCATCTGGTTACTGGTTACAGTATCTTAACCACTGAGCTTCTGCATTTTAGTTCTGTGAAGATCTGTAAAGAGCTTTTAACCAGGATCCTCACACGGCCTCGAAGACCATGCCCACGTTTTAGTCCTGTCTTTTCCCACCCAGCAGACTACACCCAGCCAACCGACCAAACAATAAGCAAAGCTACCTGAGAAATGTTCCGCCACCCAGATCTTCTCTCCACCGTGAGCTCCTGTATCTCTCAGCCAGGCTCCGAACGTGGTGGGCATCTTCGCCAGCCTGCTGGGCTCCCTCACCGACGTGATCACGCACTCTAACGTATCAGATAACAAACAGAACATAAAACCTCCAGTGACCCTCCGGTCCAGATCTGAAACATCTTCAGATCTTCCATGTTCTGGTTCATGAAGACTACAAGTGATCGTGATGTTCATGAGGAGCAGATGTTTGGATCCTCGTACCTTTTTTAGTCTCTCTTCCCGCTCCGTGTTTGGTCGTCTCATCATTGTGAGCCGCGTGATTGAGACCTTGGAGATAAAAAATATATAATAATTATTATTCCACGGTCAGGGCGCAGATGCACTGTAGAGCCAAAAGTATTTGGACGCTTGGTTAAATTATGTTATAATAGAGTGACCTTCTCACAAGTCTTCCGGTTCATCCCAGAGCTGTGACACCTTAGTGGTTAAGGTGCTGGACTAGTAATCAGAAGGTTGCCAGTTCAAGCCCCACTATCGCCAGGCTGCCACTGGTGGGCCCTTGAGAAAGGCCCTTAACACTTAATTAACCTGGCAGTGGTAAGCTTGAACCTTGCTTAAGGGCCCAAAAGTAGCAACCTGGCAGTGGTGGGGCTTGAACCAGCAACCTTCTGATTACTAGTCCATTAACATACATTAACCATGAGGCTACAGATTTTTGGCAGGTTTTTCCTCCAGGTTCTTCAGTTTCCTCCCACCTTTTCCAACATACTGGTAGGTGGATTGGCTGCTCTAAATCTCTGCTAGATGTAAGTGTGTGACGCAAAGGGGCCCAACAGGGGTTTGAACCAGCAACCTTCTGATTACTAGTCCAGTACCTTAACCACTGAGCTACCACATTTTTGTTGTGATCTGTGAAGATTTCGGCAGGTTCCTCCTGGTACTGTTACTTTGGATTCATTTCACCTTTTCCAACATGCGGGTAGGTGGATTGGCGGCTCTAAATCTAGGTGTGAGTGTGGGCCAGGCTGCCACTGGTGGGCCCTTGAGAAAGGCCCTTAACCCTTAATTGCTTAGACAGTACACTATCACAGTACTGTAAGTCGCTTTGGATAAAAATGTAAATGAACAGGACAGGACCTTCCCTAAACCGTTGCAGCAGAATCCCAGGCATATTATTTCCCTCACTCACTGATTTATTACGCCTGTAATCAGAATGGGCGTCTAGATACTTTTGACCATATAGTGTACTGAACATTCAGGGTCGGAATCAGTCGTACCCTCCAGCGCGGGGCCCGTGTGCAGGTGGGCTCGGTGGCTCCTGTTCCTGGCCGGTCTCGGGGGTCCGGGTAGTCCCGGGAGCCCGGGTGGACCCGACTGACCCGGAGGTCCAGGAGGTCCCGCGGGTCCAGGAGGACCTGATGGAAAACAAGGTTAAATATAATAAATGATAATAATATAATGAGAGTCTGTGATGTAGCTCAGCATTCCAGTATGAGCGTTGGCTTACTTACCCTCCACAATCACCTCGTTGGAAGGTTCTCCCTTTTCTCCGGGCGGTCCCGGTTCTCCTCTCACGCCCGGCTCACCTGGATCCCCCTTCTCCCCCGGAGGACCTACAGAGAAAAAACTGGACACTTTTATCCAAAGCGACTCACAATTATGACAATTTGAGCAAATGGGGGTTAAGGGCCTTGCTCAGGGGCCCAACAATGGAAACTTTGTAGTGGGGTTTGAACCAACAACCTTCTAATTACAAGTCCAATAACAACCCTTTTTATCCAAAATGACTTACTGTACTGTGACAGTATACAGTTTAGCAATTAAGGGTTAAGGGCCCAACAGTAGCAACCTGGCCGTGGTGGGGCTTGAACCAGCAACCTTCTGATTACTATTCCATTAACATACATTAACCACTAGGCTACAGATTTTTCTCCCACCTTTTCCCAGCATACCAGTAGGTGGATTGGCTGCTCTAAATCTCTGCTAGATGTAAGTGTGTGAGGCAAAGGGCCCCAACAGGGGTTTGAACCAGCAACCCTCTGATAACTAGTCTAGTACCTTAACCACTGAGCTACCGCTGCATTAGATTACAGTCTGTAAAGATTTCCCCAGGTGCTTCAGTTTTCTCCCACATGTTCCAACATGCCGGTAGGTGGATTGGCTGCTCTAAATCTCTGCTTGGCGTGAGTGTTTCACCCTGTCCAGGTCACAACCCCACATTATATCACACTGACGGCATTTAGCGAAAGCTTTTATCCAAAGTGACTTTTCAGTTTAACTGAGCAATTCAGGGTTAAGGGCCTTGCTCAGGGGCCCAACAATGGAAACTTTGCAGTGGTGGAGGGGTTTGAACCAACAACCTTCTGATTACTAGTCCACTACCTTAACCCTTTTTATCCAAATTGACTTACTGTACTATGACAGTATATAATCTAAGCAATTGAGAGTAACACTGGCAACCTGGCAGTGGTGGGGCTTGAACCAGCAACCTTCTGATTACTAGACTACTAACATACATTCACCACTAGGCTGCAGATTTTAGCAGATTTTTCCTCCAGGTATTTTGGTTTCCTCCCACCTTTTCCACCTTACCAGTAGGTGGATTGGCTGCTCTAAATCTCTGCCAGATGTGTGTGAGTGATGGACTGGCAAAGTAAGGGCCTTGCTCAGGGGCCCAACAGGGGTTTGAACCAGCAACCTTCTGATTACTTGTCCAGTTCCTTAACCGCTGAGCTACCACAATTTTGTTGCGATCTGTTACTTTGTTACTTTGGATTCAATTGCCGGTAGGTGGATTGGCCGCTCTAAATCTAGGTGTGAGTGTGGGCCTTGCTCAGGGGCCCAACAATGGAAACTTTGCAGTGGTGGAGGGGTTTGAACCAACAACCTTCTGATTACTAGTGGCATTAGATTACAGGTGTTTCCTCCAGGTACTTTGTATTTCTTCCTCATGTTCCAACATGCTAGTAGGTGGATTGGCTTCTCTAAATCTTTACTATGTGTGAGTAGGGGCCTTGCTGCACAGGGGCCCAACATGTATGGTGGTGGGGTTTAAACCAACAACCTTCTGATAAAAAGTAGCATTAGATTACAGCCTGTGAAGATTTCGGCAGGTTTTTCCTCCAGGTTCTTCGGTTTTCTCCCACATGTTCCAACATGCCGGTAGGTGGATTGGCTGCTCTAAATCTCTGCTAGGCATGAGTAGGGGCCTTGCTGCACAGGGGCCCAACCGGGATGGTGGTGAGGTTTAGACCAATAACCTTCTGATTACTAGTCCGGTACCTTAACCTTTGAGCTGACACTGCCTGTGCAAAATCCTAGACTTGAATCCAGAAATCCTAGACTTGTTATGGTAGCTTGCATTATCGGGCCCTTTTTGAAGGCCCCTGGCCCCTGGCAGTTGTTGCTTCCTACACTGGACAGTTTAACCAGAGTGTCACCAAATATTATCACATACCGAAACCACAATGTCACCCCAGTCAGACCCGTCATGGTTTATACACTCAGAAGCTTCTCGGCGTGGTTATAAAGAATCTCATTCACGTCTCCTCCGTGACTCAGAGGTTTCGACCCCAAACCACGCCGACGATGGTTCTGGGTTCGGAGCCCTATTATAATCCACAGCTTTATATAAAGAGCCGCATTCAGAATTCAGACTGGAACACAATAAACGTTTCTGTCCACGTCACCCGAGAAAAAAACCTCCCACACACATCTACAGTACAGGGGGAAAAAGTATGTGGACGCCACTTCTAATTACTGAATTCATTTCATGGGAAGGAAATAATATGCTTCTAACAGTTTAGGGAAGGTCCTTTCCTGTCCCTGTGCACAAAGCAAGCTATATAAAGTTGTAGCCTAGTGGTTAAGGTACTGGTCCAGTAATCAGAAGGTTGCTGGTTGTCTCTGTTGGCTGTTGGGCCCTTGATCCTCAATTGCTTAGACAATATACTGTCACAGTACTGTAGGTCCTTTTGGATAAAGGCGTCTCCTAAATGCTGAAAATGTAAATATAAATGTAGAGAGACATGAAGAAAAGATTTAAAGGGTTGGGGGCCTTGATTAGGGGCCCAATAATGACAAATTGGCAGCTGTGTGGCTTGAAGCCTTTTTTATTGATTGCTAGAAGCCTTCAAAGCTCGGATCAATAATTTTATGGACACGATATGGACACAATTCCCAAACAAAAAGTCAAACTTGGTGTTGAAACACTGGTCTGAATATTAACAGCCCTGATTGATGAAAAGAAATAATCATTTACCCTTTTTTCCTTTCTTGCCCAGCGCTCCGGGTTCACCTGGCAAACCGGGAATTCCGTCCGACCCGTTATATCCCAGCGTCCCGTCCCTGCCTGGCAGACCTGCGATTCATTCATGGATTCATTAAAAATTAAATTAATTACTGGATAAACCGACACTCGGATCATTATTCTGTGTTTATTGTGAATGATTTTGTTACCTGGTGGTCCGGGAGGTCCTGTTAAACGTAAACAACATAAACATTAATAAAACTTCCTCTCAAACGCTGAGCGTCAGGCGTATTTATTAAAAAAGGACTGAGAGGTTCATACGTACCGGTGAGACAAATTCCCTGAGTGGTGTTACAGATATCCAGCAACACTTTCACCTGCAGGTAAAGATCAACAGCAGTCAGTAACAGATCTACACCCTAATGCTACATTCATTCATTCACTGTCTGTTTTACCACTGTTCTATCCTGATCAGGGTCACAGTGGGGGCAGGAAACGCCTTGGACAGGTCACCAGTCCATCACAGGGCACACACACACGTCTTTGGACTGTAGGAGAACATGCAAACTTGACACAGAAAGGACTCTGCCTTCTCCACCTGGGACTCAAACCCAGGACCTTCTTGCTGTAAGGCGACAGTGCTACCCACAGAAACTGAAGGCTGGCACAGCAGTGTGGGAGTGTGGGTGGCACACAGTATCACAGGTCCCAGAGAGCTGGTTTCAATCCCTGCCTTCAGTCACTGTCCGTGTGGAGTTTGGTATGTTCAGTCAGGGTTTACATGGGCTGCAGAAGATAGATTGGCTGATCTGATCTGATCTGTTTCTAGATCTACATGAGCGAGTGAATGGATGAGTGTGTGATGCCCTTTAATAGACTGGCATCATGTCCATGGTGCATTCTCACCCGCTCTGTGCCTGCATGAGCCTGACCAACATACAACTGAGATAAATGAGCTCCTTTTTTTCTTTCTTTATTTTTATTTTTATGTTTTATTTTTTATGTTTCTGTCAAATGTTATAAAGATAAACTATATGGTCAAAAGTATGTGGACACCTGACCATAAGCTTGCAACAAAATGCACCAAAACCAAAATAATAACTCCTTTATTATAGTATAATAAATGAATTATATATATATATATATATATATATATATATATATATATATATATATATATATATATATATATATATATATATATATATATGTATATATATATATATATATATATATATGTATGTATATATATTATATAATTATATTATATATATTATATTATGTATTTAATTATTATTATTATTATTATTTAATTATTAATATTATTGTTTATTATTATTTTTAATTATTATTATTATTTTATTAAAAATGTTAAGGTTTTTTATTTTTATGTTTCATGTTTTGGCACAATATATTAATTACTTTAAAACAAATAAATATTTGATGTTTTTTACATTTAATTATTATTATTTTAAATATTATTATTATTATTTATTATAATTTGTAATTATTATTATTTTAATATTTTTAGGTAAATCAGTGTTTTTTATTTTTGGCACAATAGATTAATTACTTTAAAAAAAAATTATATTTGAGGGTTTTTTTACATTAAAATAATATAGGAATTATTAATTGAATTATTATTATTAAATTTGTTTATTTTTATTATTATTATTTAATTGTTATTATTAAAATCTTTTAATAAATTTTTTTTATTAATTATTATTAAGCCTTTAGAATTTTTATTTAAGGCTAATTTATTTGTTTACTTACAGGCACCATGGAGTAGGTCATCATCATCATCATCCCATTATTCTCCACCCTTGTGTGATGATGGAAGTCTGGAGGTTTCTGTAGCTTCTCCTGGTTCCTCACCGGTTCCTCTCCCATCCCGTCTCCAGAACCTTCATCCAGCTCCAGCTGAGACCTCTGCCTCAGAGCCCGAGCCTTGTTCAGCTCCTCGCTGCGTTTGTTTCTGGAGAACTGCTGCAGGTCCACCTGGATCTCCTCCTGGTTCCTGCTCATCTCCGTCATGAACTCCACCACCGAGCTGTGAGAGATCTCCTCCAGCCGCGACTCCACGCGCTCCACGCGCTCCTCCAGCTCCCGGGTCTGCAGGAGCAGGAGCATGAAACCGGCCGAGTTAAGCAGAGTGAGGACGGAGAGGACGGTCAGAGTCCAGCAGAGTGTCCAGGGCATTCTCCACGATGGTCCTGACGTCTTCATCTCAGGCTCCGGGTACAACAAAGCACTTTTATTAAGTAAATACACAAATAAAAAATGTTTTATAAATAAAAATAATAATAAAATTCCAGAAAAAATAGCTGGAAAATATCTGAATTAATTAAATATTTTAAGTGTTTTTTAATGAAATAACAATGCTTGATGATAAAAATAATAAATTAATAAATTTATATTAAAATCCAAATCTCTTTATATACAAAATCTAAAGAAAATACATAAAAAACACAATAAATACTTATAAATAAAAAAAGATTGTTAAAAATAATCAATGTTTTAAAGAATTTTAAAATGAGTAATTGTGGTAAAGTTTCATGAATTTAGAAAAAACTCATTTAAAAAAATTCAAACAATATTAAAAAATTGTCTTTTAAGTTTTATTTTAAGTTAAAAAACAATTAAAAAACAATAATATAAAGAATCCCGGGATCCAGACTCTTAGAGACTGAAAGCTGAAGCTCCAGTCTGACAATAAAACAGATTCAGGACGTTCGCTGGAGGCGACACACAAACGCAGCTCTTGTTTGGTGGTCTCTAAAACACACTGGACGCCCCCCTGTCCCAAATATTCCCCCCCTCGGCCCCGCCTGCCTGTCCGGTCACCTGATCTCAGCAGAACTCTTCTGTATTCAGACCGGGGGAGGAAGTGAAGGATTCAGGAGAACGTCATGGGAATGATCTGGGGATTCACCTTCATTCACACAGAACAGGATCCAGGCCCACAGTCTGTGTTCTTATTCATGGCAGTTGTAGCCTAGCGGTTAAGGTACTGGACTAGTAATCAGAAGGTCGCTGGTTTAAACTCCACCACTGCCAGGTTGCTACTGTTGGGCCCTTGAGCAAGGCCCTTAACTCTCTGTTGCTTAGACTGTAAGTCGCTTTGGATAAAAGCGTCCGATAAATGCTGAAAATGTAAATGCCAAAAGAGCTGGACTGGGTTGAGGTCAGAGCACTGTGAGCTCACTGAACCTTTTTATAGAGCTCATTTTGTGAGGAAACAAACCCAGATTCAGCATGAAAGATACATAACTCCATTATTATTATTATTATTATTATTAATTATTATTATTATTACTATTACTATTATTATTACTATATTTTGTATAATTATTACTATTTTTGTATTATTATATTATTATTATTATCTATTATTATTATTATTAAATTTGAATAATACAATGATACATGTCAAACTAATTAAAATGACAGTATTAAGTATTTTATTATTATTATTATTTTATTATTATTATTATTATTATTATTATTCTGTTACTATTGTTGTTACTAATATCATTCATATTCTTCTTATTATTATTGTTATTAATAATATTATTATTACTAATTATTAATAAAACTAACAATACAATAATAATTATAATAATAATAATACATGTTAAAATAGTTTTTGTATAATTACTATTAGTATTATTATTATTATTATACTTTCTAAAAATAAAAAATAAAAAATAAAAAAATAACAATAGAGATATTTAATTACTAATTTGTAAGTCCATGTTTTGTCAAGTTAAAAATAATTACAAATTTATTTTAATCATAGTTTTCAAAATATAGCACAATAACTTAAATATAACAATAAATAAAATAAAATCATTAAACATATTGTAACATATAGAAATGTCTTTCAATAAACTGAAGCTACTTAAGCTGAATGTCTACACATGTAATCGCTGATAAAAATACACAATAAATATTAATTACAGTGATAATAAAAAAAAATCAAGTTGAATTAAACTTGTACATTTTAATATTCTGTATAATAAAAACAAACATTCAGGTTTCTGGAGGAGGAATCACAGCTGGAGGGGAAACACCGACTAAAAGCTTCCTGACCCAAATATCTGGACTGACAGACATCAAACACGGGGGGTCTGAATTTCCCCCCGAGTGAAACAGTGCAGAATGATCAGAGACCCCTCGTACCCTGAGCCACGACCCACTTCTGTACGTCCCAGTTACAATCTGAAACCCTCCAGTACAGCAGTACAGTGGTGAACTGGAAATAAAACCCAGCACGTATCTGTGATGATCTGTAACAGTGAGAACCAAACATTTATAATCATGATTACAGTGTGTTTTAGGTTTCCCGTCAGACCCACAGCTCATGTTTTCATGTTTTATGGTTCTGCTGGGTGACGTTTGAACCCACAATAGTTTTATTCACTCAGAGTTCCTGCATCTCAGACCACAGAGGAACATTCAGATCTTACAGAGAACTAAAGACGCCTTGTTTCAGTCTGATAAGAACCCAGCATTCCATCCTTACATTTACATTTATATACATACACAAATATTTACATCTATTAACATTTATATGTACATATGAACCAGAATATATTCATTTATTAACATTTATATTCATAAATGTACTGAAATATATACATTTATTTATTAACATTAAAACTTTCTATATGTACTGAAATATATACATTTATTTATTAACATTAAAACTTTCTATATGTACTGAAATATATACATTTATTTATTAACATTAAAACTTTCTATATGTACTGAAATATATACATTTATTTATTAACGTTAACATTTTCTATATGTACTGAAATATATACATTTATTTATTAACATTAAAACTTTCTATATGTACTGAAATATATACATTTATTTATTAACATTAAAGCTTTCTATATGTACTGAAATATATACATTTATTTATTAACGTTAACATTTTCTATATGTACTGAAATATATACATTTATTTATTAACATTAAAACTTTCTATATGTACTGAAATATATACATTTATTTATTAACATTAAAACTTTCTATATGTACTGAAATGTATACATTTATTTATTAACATTAACATTTTCTATATGTACTGAAATATATACATTTATTTATTAACATTAAAACTTTCTATATGTACTGAAATATATACATTTATTTATTAACATTAAAACGTTCTATATGTACTGAAATATATACATTTATTTATTAACATTAAAACTTTCTATATGTACTGAAATATATACATTTATTTATTAACATTAAAACTTTCTATATGTACTGAAATATATACATTTATTTATTAACATTAAAACTTTCTATATGTACTGAAATATATACATTTATTTATTAACATTAAAACTTTCTATATGTACTGAAATATATACATTTATTTATTAACATTAACATTTTCTATATGTACTGAAATATATACATTTATTTATTAACATTTACATTTCTACTGTATATGTACTGATTTATATCTGATCTGGCTTCTCCTTGATCAGATGGAGGGTTTGTGCAGACGGCAGATGATTCACAGTGAAGAATTAAAAATGACCACATAGGAAGATCCAGGTGAAACAACAAAGATAGTAAAAGTTTATTTAAATAATTTCATTTAATTTCAATAAAATAGTTTGTGTTTTGCTCTACACACGCTGTGTTCTCTCGGTGTTAACTGTTTTAAATGGAAGGTTTGTTGATTGAATGGTCAGTGTCGTTTGTATGGAAGCTTGGTGTTTAAAAGCCTTGTGTTGTTTGGTAGGTTGGTGTTTAAAAGGTTGGTGGTATTTGAAAGGTTAGTGTTAATTGGAAGGTTGGTGTTGTTTGTATGGAGGCTTGGTGTTGGTTGTAACCCTAACCCTACCTGTAACCCTAGCTCACCCTAGTTGGTGTTGTTTGGTAGGTTGGTGTTATTTAGAGGTTTGGTTTTGATTGAAAGAGTTGATGTTTGGAAGTTTGGTGTTTGGTGGATTGTTTTTTGAAGCTTGTTTGGAAGCTTGTGAGGAAACTTGGTGTTTGGAATCTTGGTGTTGATTGTAAGAGTGGTGTTTAAAGGTTTGGTGTTGATAGAAAGGGTTGATGTTTGGAAGGTGTTTGGAGGGTTGGTTTTTGGAAGTTTGTTTAGAAACTTGGTGTTCAGAAGCTTGGTGTTTAGACGGTTGTTGGTGTTTGGAATATTGGTGTTCTTTGAAATCTTGAAAGCTTGGTGATGGAAAGGGTTGATGTTTGGAAGGTGTTTGGAGGGTTGGTTTTTGGAAGTTTGTTTAGAAGCTTGGTGTTCAGAAGCTTGGTGTTTAGAAGGTTGTTCGTGTTTGGAATATCGGTCTTCTTTAGAAGCTTGGTGATGAGAAGGGTTGATGCTTGGACGGTTGGTGTTGTTTGGAAGCTTGTTTGGAATCATGGTGTTGTTTGAAAGGTTGGTATTGGAAGCTTGGTGTTTAGACGATTGGTGGTTTTTGGAATCTTGATGTTGGAAGCTTGGTATTGCTTGAAATCTTGGTGTTGTTTGGAGGGTTGGTGTTTGGAAGGTTGGTGTTGTTTGGAGGGTTGGTGTTTGGAAGGTTGGTGGTTGTTGGAATCTTGGTATTGCTTGAAATCTTGGTGTTTGGAAGGTTGGTGTTGTTTGGAGGGTTGGTGTTTGGAAGGTTGGTGTTTGGATGCTTGGTGTATAGAAGTTTGGAAGCTTGGTGTTTAGAAGGTTAGTGTTGTTTGAAAGCTTGGTGACTGGAAAAGTTGATGTTTGGAAGGTTGGTGGTTGTTGGAATCTTGGTATTGCTTGAAATCTTGGTGTTTGGAAGGTTGGTGTTGTTTGGAGGGTTGGTGTTTGGAAGGTTGGTGTTTGGATGCTTGGTGTATAGAAGTTTGGAAGCTTGGTGTTTAGAAGGTTAGTGTTGTTTGAAAGCTTGGTGACTGGAAAAGTTGATGTTTGGAAGGTTGGTGTTTGTATGTTTGGTGTTTAGAAGGTTGGTGTTTAGATAATTGGTGGTTTTAAAGCTTGGTAACTGGAAGGGTTGATGTGTGGAAGGTTGGTGATTGGAAGGTTGGTGTTGTTGTAGTAGATTTAAACAGACCAGTATGATAAACACTCTTGTACTGGGTTGACTGGGTGACTCTGGATTCTTTACTGTGTGGGAGCTTCATGAATTGTAATGTTTTTATTCAGTCTGAGTAACAAACAAAAGAGCTGCTGATGATAAAATCGTGTTTTTTACAAGAAATCTCATGGTTTTATAAGTATTTATTTATTATGTATTATTTATCTCTGTTCTGGATTTATAATTAATTTGTAATAAAACAATAATTTGTTAAGCTTGTGAAATTTTTAAGAAAAAAATATTTGTTTTTATTATTAGTTTTAGTTTATTTTTAAATGTTCTGTGACATTAACAATCACATTACACACACTAATTAACCCTAAATGTAACCCTAACCCTAGCTGTAACCCTAGCTCAACCCTAAATGTAACTCTAACCCTAAATGTAACCCTAATTCAACCCTAAATATAACCCTAATTCAACCCTAAATGTAACCCTAACCCTAGCTGTAACCCTAATTTAACCCTAAATGTAACCCTAACCCTAGCTGTAACCCTAGCTCAACCCTAAATGTAACTCTAACCCTAAATATAACCCTAATTCAACCCTAAATGTAACTCTAACCCTAAATATAACCCTAATTCAACCCTAATTCAACCCTAAATTTAACTCTAACCCTAAATATAACCCTAATTCAACCTTAAATGTAACCCTAACCCTAGCTGTAACCCTAATTCAACCCTAAATGTAACCCTAACCCTACCTGTAACCCTAGCTCAACCCTAAATGTAACCCTAACCCTAGCTCACCCCTAAATGTAACTCTAACCCTAAATATAACCCTAATTCAACCCTAAATTTAACTCTAACCCTAAATGTAACCCTAACCCTAGCTGTAACCCTAATTCAACCCTAAATGTAACCCTAGCACACCCCTAAATGTAACTCTAACCCTAGCTGTAACCCTAGCTCAACCCTAAATGTAACTCTAACCCTAAATATAACCCTAAATATAACCCTAATTCAACCCTAAATGTAACTCTAACCCTAAATATAACCCTAATTCAACCCTAAATTTAACTCTAACCCTAAATATAACCCTAATTCAACCTTAAATGTAATCCTAACCCTTGCTGTAACCCTAATTCAACCCTAAATGTAACCCTAACCCTAACTGTAACCCTAGCTCACCCCTAAATGTAACCCTAACCCTAGCTCACCCCTAAATGTAACTCTAACCCTAAATATAACCCTAATTCAACCCTAAATTTAACTCTAACCCTAAATATAACCCTAATTCAACCCTAAATGTAACCCTAACCCTAGCTGTAACCCTAATTCAACCCTAAATGTAACCCTAGCACACCCCTAAATGTAACTCTAACCCTAGCTGTAACCCTAGCTCAAACCTAAATGTAACCCTAACCCTAGCTGTAACCCTAGCTCACCCCTAAATGTAACTCTAACCCTAGCTGTAACCCTAGCTCAACCCTAAACGTAACCCTAGATGTAACTCCAGCTTAACTGTATGATGCAAAACTTCTAAATACTTGTTTTATTAATTTTATTAGCAATAAAAATAGGTTAAAGTTACTGTAGAATTAAAAGATGGTTCCCGTTATGATCTGAAGAGACTTTCTAGGATTTGACCGCTCTGATATTTAGTAAATAATTGATGATTTGTGTGTCTGAGATTCATCACTGAAGGCCGGGGATCATGGTGCTGGCACCGAGCTAGAACTCAAGGTCAGCTCGGCTGTGTCTGAAACTCTTAACTGTTGTTTTGGCGGGCGGAGTAGCCGTGACCCGGGCCGAGTTCTTCACTCGCGGGGATAAAAGGATTCAGCAGAACCGCGTGGAGCTGCAGACGTGATGAATCCTCACACCGCTCTGATGGCAGGTGAGACGTTTCAGGTGTGTGAGGGTGGGGTGAAGAGCGGGGTGAAGAGCGTACCTCTCGGTGAAGTGGTGATGGAGATCTTATGGTACGAGGTGAGGAACAGCACTCAGGTTCAGCTGGAGAACCCACGTGGAATAACCGTCCTGCTTCTGCTGCTCTGTTTAGTCCTACTGCTCACCGTCTGGAACCGAGTCGAGAAACAATCCTCACTTCCAGGTCAGTGACGCTAAATTACACCTCAAATAAACGGTTGTGTATTATATATCATAAATAATGTATATACTGTAGATTATAAGTGACATTAATGTGATGATCACATGACTGGACTGAGCATGTGAAATCATCAATAAATCATAAACTTATTAACTATATTAATTTATTTTACCCCAAATATGTTTAATCAACTTAAATAATGTTGTTCAGTTTTATATTTAAATCTACAAATGAATATTAATTAAAATAACATTAATATTTAAAATAACTATATTAATGACAATAATAGTAATGATAATTTATATAGTTTAATGATGATAATAATAATGATAATAAAAATGTATAATAATAAAAAATAAAATAAAAATGAAAAGTAATAACAAATATAATATTTATAATATAATAATAATAATTATTATTATTATAAATGTAATAACATTACATATACTAATACATTTAATACAATTAATAATAATGCAATATATAATTATATTTTATTATTAATTAGCAATACTACCCTTCTATTACTACTAATACTACTACTACTACTAATAATAATAGTAATAATATTAGTATTAATAATAATAATAATAATAATAATGATAATATTAGCATTAATAATAATAATAGTATTAATAATAATAATAATAATATTAGCATTAATAATAATAATAGTAGTAGTAGTAGTAATAATAATAATAATATTATTAATAATAATAGTAGTAGTAGTAGTAGTAGTAGTATTGATAATAATAATAGTATTATTAATAATAATAATATTAGTATTATTAATAATAATAATTATTATTATTATTATAATAATAATACAGATTTATAGCAGTGGGTTTAGAGCTGTGGATTCAGTTCTAAATACACAAACACTTATAATAATACATTATTAAACTCTTACACCAAAAATTACACATTTGATTTTCTGTGATTCATTAATGTAACACAAAACTAGATTGTTAACCTGTAACTCAACTCTGTACCCACTAAATCAGACTGAATCATTACTGTAACCCTAATCATTTCTGTAACCCTAATCTCACCTGTAATCATAACTGTTATTATAACCCTAATCATTACTGTAACCCTAACCCTAATCTCACCTGTAATCATAACTGTTATTATAACCCTAATCATTACTGTAACCCTAATCATTACTGTAACCCTAATCATTACTGTAACCCTAACCCTAATCTCACCTGTAATCATAACTGTTATTATAACCCTAATCATTACTGTAACCCTAATCATTACTGTAACCCTAACCCTAATCTCACCTGTAATCATAACTGTTAAATATAACCCTAATCATTACTGTAACCCTAATCATTACTGTAACCCTAACCCTAATCTCACCTGTAATCATAACTGTTATTATAACCCTAATCATTTCTGTAACCCTAACCCTAATCTCACCTCTAATCATAACTGTTATTAAAACCCTAATCATTACTGTAACCCTAACCCTAATCTCACCTGTAATCATAACTGTTATTATAACCCTAATCATTACTGTAACCCTAATCATTACTGTAACCCTAATCATTACTGTAACCCTAACCCTAATCTCACCTGTAATCATAACTGTTATTATAACCCTAATCATTACTGTAACCCTAATCATTACTGTAACCCTAACCCTAATCTCACCTGTAATCATAACTGTTAAATATAACCCTAATCATTACTGTAACCCTAATCATTACTGTAACCCTAACCCTAATCTCACCTGTAATCATAACTGTTATTATAACCCTAATCATTACTGTAACCCTAACCCTAATTTCACCTGTAATCATAACTGTTATTATAACCCTAATCATTACTGTAACCCTAACCCTAATCTCACCTGTAATCATTTCTGTAACCCTAATCATTTCTGTAACCCTAATCTCACCTGTAATCATAACTGTTATTATAACCCTAATCATTACTGTAACCCTAATCTCACCTGTAATCATAACTGTTATTATAACCCTAATCATTACTGTAACCCTAACCCTAATCTTACCTGTAATCATTACTGTAACCCTAATCATTACTGTAACCCTAAACTTTACTGTAACCCTAATCATTACTGTAACCCTAACCCTAATCTCACCTGTAATCATTACTGTAACCCTAAACTTTACTGTAACCCTAATCATTACTGTAACCCTAACCCTAATCTCACCTGTAATCATAACTGTAACCCTAATCATTACTGTAACCCTAACCCTAATCTCACCTGTAATCATAACTGTAACCCTAAACTTTACTGTAACCCTAATCATTACTGTAACCCTAATCATTACTGTAACCCTAACCCTAATGTCACCAATAATCATAACTGTTATTATAACCCTAATCATTACTGTAACCCTAATCATTACTGTAACCCTAATCTCACCTGTAATCATAACTGTTATTATAACCCTAATCATTACTGTAACCCTAATCATTACTGTAACCCTAACCCTAATCTCACCTGTAATCATAACTGTTATTATAACCCTAATCATTACTGTAACCCTAACCCTAATCTCACCTGTAATCATAACTGTTATTATAACCCTAATCATTACTGTAACCCTAATCATTACTGTAACCCTAACCCTAATCTCACCTGTAATCATAACTGTTATTATAACCCTAATCTTTACTGTAACCCTAAACTTTACTGTACACCTACATTATGTGCTAACAGTTCAAAATAAGTCGCTAGGAAATGTGAACAGTATGTAAATGTGTTACAGATGGGCTACAGTCAGTTATTGTTTACCCACAAAGTGCACCTCTATGATAGTTGTGTCTTATTACAGTCTCATGCTGTGATAGTTCTGTAAACATCCAGCTGGAGCTGAAACCTTTCTGAACGTGCTCCTCTGTGTGTTTGCTCCTTTGTGTGTTTGCCTTTGGTAGGTCCCTCGTTTTGTCTCGGTTTGGGCCCTCTGTTCTCGTACTGCAGGTTTCTGTGGAGCGGGATCGGAACGGCGAGTAACTACTACAACGAGAAATATGGAGACATAGTGCGAGTGTGGATTAATAAAGAGGAGACGCTGATCCTAAGCAGGTAATTCAGGTCTTACTAAGATCACTAAGATTATTTTAGGGATGTTTATAACTGTGGGTGTATTTCAGACCCTCGGTGGTGTATCACGGGGGTCTGATCACTAAGTGTGATTATTTTAGGGATGTTTATAACTGTGGGTGTATTTCAGACCCTCGGCGGTGTATCACGGGGGTCTGATCACTAAGTGTGATTATTTTAGGGATGTTTATAACTGTGGGTGTATTTCAGACCCTCGGCGGTGTATCACGGGGGTCTGATCACTAAGTGTGATTATTTTAGGGATGTTTATAACTGTGGGTGTGTTTCAGACCCTCGGCGGTGTATCACGGGGGTCTGATCACTAAGTGTGATTATTTTAGGAATGTTTATAACTGTAGGAGTATTTTAGACCCTCAACGGTGTATCACGGGGGTCTGATCATTAAGTGTGATTATTTTAGGAATGTTTATAACTGTAGGAGTATTTTAGACCCTCAACGGTGTATCACGGGGGTCTGATCATTAAGTGTGATTATTTTAGGAATGTTTATAACTGTAGGAGTATTTCAGACCCTCAACGGTGTATCACGGGGGTCTGATCATTAAGTGTGATTATTTTAGGAATGTTTATAACTGTAGGAGTATTTCAGACCCTCGGCGGTGTATCACGGGGGACTGGTCACTAAGTGTGATTATTTTAGGAATGTTTATAACTGTAAGTGTATTTTAGACCCTCGGCGGTGTATCACGTACTGAAACACTCCCAGTACACCTCAAGGTTCGGGAGTAAACTGGGACTGCAGTGTATTGGGATGCACGAACGGGGAATCATCTTCAACTCCAACGTCGCTCTCTGGAAAAAAGTCCGCACTTACTTCGCCAGAGGTAAACAACCACCAAAATGATTGTTTTTGTATATTTTCATTTTATTTTTAGGGTGGCACGGTGGCACAGTGGGTAGAGCTGTCATCTCAGAATGAAAAGGGCTTGGGTTCGAGTCCTTTCTGTGTGGAGTTTGCACCTCCAGATGCTATGGTTTCCAAAGACATGCAGTCAGGCTAATTTATGAGTGTGTGTGTGTGTGTGTGTGTGTGTGTGTGTGTGCGTTTACGTTTACCCTGCCTTTTGCCCAACTGACCCACTGTGACCCTGACCAGGATAAAGCAGTGCTCAAACACACAATAAATGACTGTATATAAAGTAAATATGATTGATGAGGCGCAGAGACTGCACTTGAAGTAAGGA
The DNA here is from genome assembly GCF_030014385.1 of Trichomycterus rosablanca. Taxonomy (NCBI): domain Eukaryota; kingdom Metazoa; phylum Chordata; class Actinopteri; order Siluriformes; family Trichomycteridae; genus Trichomycterus; species Trichomycterus rosablanca. The sequence continues at coordinate 2,569,070 of NC_085998.1, forward strand.
ATCAGCATTGTTAGTCTGTGGCTCACACACGCACACACACACACACACACACACACTCACACACTCACTCACACACTCAAACACAAACACACACTCAAACACACACACACTCAAAAACACACACACACATACACCCACTCACACACACACACTCAAACACAGACACACACTCAAACACATACAAACACTCTTACAAACACACACACACACACACACACTCAAACACATACTCAAACACATACAAACACTCTTACAAACAAACACACACACACACACACACTCAAACACATACTCAAACACATACAAACACTCTTACAAACACACACACACACACACTCAAACACATACAAACACTCTTACAATCACAGACACACACACACACACACACACACACACACTCAAACACACACAAACACTCTTACAATCACAGACACACACACACACACACACACAGACACACACTCAAACACACACAAACACTCTTACAAACACACACACACACACACACACACACACACTCAAACACATACTCAAACACACACAAACACACACACACACACACTCAAACACATACTCAAACACATACAAACACTCTTACAAACACAGACACACACACTAAAACACAGACACACACTCAAACACACACACTCAAACACAGATACTCAAACACACACACACACACACACTCAATCACACAAACTCACTCTAACAAACACTTAAAAACACACTCAAACACACACCCTCACACACACACTCACTCAAACACAGACACTCAAACACACACACACACACACACACACTCAATCACACAAACTCACTCTTACAAACACTTAAAAACAACACACTCAAACACACACACACACTCAAACACACACACACACACACACACTCACTCAAACACAGACACTCAAACATACACACACACACTCAATCACACAAACTCACTCTTACAAACACTTAAAAACACACTCAAACACACACACACACACACACACAAATACACCCACTCTCACACACACTCAAACACACACACACACACACACACTCAAACACACACACACACTTAAACACACAAAGACACTCAAACACACACTCACACTCTTACAAACACTCAAACACACACACTCAAACACACACACACATTCACACACACAATTTTCTCCAATAGTAGCTCTAACTGACCGTAGGTTTTTGGACTGTGGGAGGAAACCCACACAGACACGGGGAGAACATGCAAACTCTGCACAGTAAGGACCCGGACCGTTCCACCTGGGGTTTAAACCCAGAATCTTCACTACCCCTATCACGAACCACCGTATATAATAAAATAATAATTGACAGTTTTTTCTGTGTGTGTGTGTGTGTGTGTGTGTGTGTGTGTGTGTGTGTGTGTTATAGCTCTAACCGGTCCAGGTCTGAAGAGGACGATGGAGATTTGCATCTCGTCCACAGACTCACACTTGGACAGCCTGTCTGAGCTGACGGACGCGTGTGGACGGGTGGACGTCCTGAACCTGCTGCGCTGCATCGTGGTGGACGTTTCCAACCGACTCTTCCTCGACGTGCCTCTAAACGGTGCTTAACACTCTCATAACTCACCAAAGCTCATAATTCACCACCTTCTCATCCATCCTGTTCCTATCTGCAACTATAATCATTTAGAATACAAATCCATCCCTCACTCCCAGCTGGGAATTTTTTACAGCAGCCAATCCACCCTCTGCATGTGAAAGAAAAGCTCAGTACTCTGAGAAAAGACCGTGCACAGTGAACTGAGGTGAGGATCAAACCTAGGTTCCTAGGGCCCATGTTGCTGTGCCATACATTGGAACATCCTGTTCCTCCAGTGGCCTGTACAGAGCTCTGACCCAGCACCATTAAACACCTTTGGATGAATTGGAACGTCGACTGTGAGCCAGGCCTGCTTGACTTTGTGTGTGTATGTTTGTTCTAAATGTATATTTGTGTATGTGTGTGTGTGTTCTGAATTTATATTTGTGTGTGTGTGTGTGTTCTAAATGTATATTTGTATGTTTGCTTGTGTGTGTGTGTTTTAAATGTATATGTGTGTGTGTGTTCTAAATGCATGTGTGTGTGTGTCTGTGTTCTAAATGTATTTGTTTGTGTGTGTGTGTTCTAAATGTATATATATACAGTGTATCACAAAAGTGAGTACACCCCTCACATTTCTGCAAATATTTCATTATATCTTTTCATGGGACAACACTATAGACATGAAACTTGGATATAACTTAGAGTAGTCAGTGTACAGCTTGTATAGCAGTGTAGATTTACTGTCTTCTGAAAATAACTCAACACACAGCCATTAATGTCTAAATAGCTGCAACATAAGTGAGTACACCCCACAGTGAACATGTCCAAATTGTGCCCAAATGTGTCGTTGTCCCTCCCTGGTGTCATGTGTCAAGGTCCCAGGTGTAAATGGGGAGCAGGGCTGTTAAATTTTGTGTTTTGGGTACAATTCTCTCATACTGGCCACTGGATATTCAACATGTCACCTCATGGCAAAGAACTCTCTGAGGATGTGAGAAATAGAATTGTTGCTCTCCACAAAGATGGCCTGGGCTATAAGAAGATTGCTAACACCCTGAAACTGAGCTACAGTATGGTGGCCAAGGTCATACAGCGGTTTTCCAGGACAGGTTCCACTCGGAACAGGCTTCGCCAGGGTCGACCAAAGAAGTTGAGTCCACGTGTTCGGCGTCATATCCAGAGGTTGGCTTTAAAAAATAGACAAATGAGTGCTGCCAGCATTGCTGCAGAGGTTGAAGACGTGGGAGGTCAGCCTGTCAGTGCTCAGACCATACACCGCACACTGCATCAACTCGGTCTGCATGGTCGTCATCCCAGAAGGAAGCTGACGCACAAGAAAGCCCGCAAACAGTTTGCTGAAGACAAGCAGTCCAAGAACATGGATTACTGGAATGCCCTGTGGTCTGACGAGACCAAGATAAACTTGTTTGGCTCAGATGGTGTCCAGCATGTGTGGCGGCGCCCTTGTGAGAAGTACCAAGACAACTGTATCTTGCCTACAGTCAAGCATGGTGGTGGTAGCATCATGGTCTTGGGCTGCATGAGTGTTGCTGGCACTGGGGAGCTGCAGTTCATTGAGGGAAACATGAATTGCAACATGTACTGTGACATTCTGAAACAGAGCATGATCCCCTCCCTTCGAAAACTGGGCCTCATGGCAGTTTTCCAACAGGATAACGACCCCAAACACAACCTCCAAGATGACAACTGCCTTGCTGAGGAAGCTGAAGGTAAAGGTGATGGACTAAACCCAATTGAGCACCTGTGGCGCATCCTCAAGTGGAAGGTGGAGGAGTTCAAGGTGTCTAACATCCACCAGCTCCGTGATGTCATCATGGAGGAGTGGAAGAGGATTCCAGTAGCAACCTGTGCAGCTCTGGTGAATTCCATGCCCAGGAGGGTTAAGGCAGTGCTGGATAATAATGGTGGTCACACAAAATATTGACACTTTGGGCACAATTTGGACATGTTCACTGTGGGGTGTACTCACTTATGTTGCCAGCCATTTAGACATTAATGGCTGTGTGTTGAGTTATTTTCAGAAGACAGTAAATCTACACTGCTATACAAGCTGTACACTGACTACTCTAAGTTATATCCAAGTTTTACTTCTATAGTGTTGTCCCATGAAAAGATATAATAAAATATTTGCAGAAATGTGAGGGGTGTACTCACTTTTGTGATACACTGTATATATATATATATATATACTGTATATGTGTGTGTGTGTGTGTGTTGTAAATATATGTGTGTGTGTTTTTGTGTGTGCTCTAAATGCATGTGTGTGTGTCTGTGTTCTAAATGTATTTGTTTGTGTGTGTGTGTGTTTTAAATGTATATTTGTGTGTGTGTGTTCTAAATGTATATTTGTGTCTTTGTGTGTGTGTTCTAAATGTATATGTGTGTGTGTGTATGTGTGTGTGTGTGTGTTTTAAATGTAAATATATGTGTGTGTGTGTGTGTGTGTGTGTGTGTGTTTTAAATGTATATTTGTGTGTGTTCTAAATGTATATTTGTGTCTTTGTGTGTGTGTTCTAAATGTATATGTGTGTGTGTGTATGTGTGTGTGTGTGTGTTTTAAATGTAAATATATGTGTGTGTGTGTGTGTGTGTGTGTGTGTGTGTTTTAAATGTATATTTGTGTAGCAGTTGTAGCCTAGTGGTTAATGTACTGGACTAGTAATCAAAAGGTTGCTGGTTCAAGCCCCACCACTGCCAGGTTGCCACTGTTGGGCCCTTGAGCGAGGCCCTTAACCCTCAATTGCTTAGACTGTATACTGTCACAGTACTGTAAGTCGCTTTGGATAAAAGCATCCTCTAAATGCCGAAAATCTAAATATGTGTGTGTGTGTGTGTGTGTGTGTGTGTGTGTGTGTGTGTTCCAGAGCGGACCCTTCTATCCAAAATCCAGAAGTATTTTGACACCTGGCAGACAGTACTAATCAAACCTGATATTTACTTCAGACTCAACTGGCTGCACCAGAAACACCGAGCTGCTGCGTGAGTGATGTTTCATCTTCAATCAGTGACCCAAACCTTCACCTCATACAGTGCTGAACAACATGAACACCACCCCACACCCCCCACAAATATGAGTGGTAGCACTGGTGCTAAAGTGTGTATGTGTGTGTGTGTGTGTGTGCGTGTGTGTGTGGTGTGTGTGTGTGTGTGTGTGTGTGTGTGTGTGTAGTAAGGAGTTGCAGGATGATATTGAGTTGCTGATTGAGCAGAAACGTAAACAATTACTACAAGCTGAGAAACTCGACAACCTCAACTTCACCGAGGAGCTCATATTCGCACAGGTACACACACACACACACACACACACACACACACACACACACACACATACACATACACTTAACCTGCTCAGTCAGTGTTCCAATTCATCCCAAAGCTGTTGGATGAGGTTGGGGTCAAATCTCTGTTTCACATGTTATATACTATATATATACTATATACAGTGTATCACAAAAGTGAGTACACCCCTCACATTTCTGCAGATATTTAAGTATATCTTTTCATGGGACAACACTGACAAAATGACACTTTGACACAATGAAAAGTAGTCTGTGTGCAGCTTATATAACAGTGTCAATTTATTCTTTCCTCAAAATAACTCAATATACAGCCATTAATGTCTAAACCACCGGCAACAAAAGTGAGTACACCCCTAAGAGACTACACCCCTAAATGTCCAAATTGAGCACTGCTTGTCATTTTCCCTCCAAAATGTCATGTGATTTGTTAGTGTTACTAGGTCTCAGGTGTGCATAGGGAGCAGGTGTGTTCAATTTAGTAGTACAGCTCTCACACTCTCTCATACTGGTCACTGAAAGTTCCAACATGGCACCTCATGGCAAAAAACTCTC
>NC_085998.1:2584495-2589495 GCF_030014385.1 Trichomycterus rosablanca
TTACACTTACATTTTCAGCATTTAGCTTTTATCTTATGAGTGACTTACAGTACTGTGACAGTATACTGTCTAAGCAATTGAGAGTTAAGAGCCTCGCTCAAGGGCCCAGGAGTGATAACTTGGTAGTGGTGGGGCTTGAACCAGCAACCTTTTGATTACTAGTCTGATTATTATCTGTCATATTTGACTGAACGGGCACAAATTTCCACAGACATACTTCAAAGCCTCACACCTGAACATCACATCCGAACCCACGAACACGGAGTCGAAGGCGCCTCGCTTCAACACCAGCCTGAACTCTCGACATTTTGGAACAGGACTGCAGGGATTCACCACCATCTAACAGTGTTCCAAACTCACCTTTCATCATGGTGCTGACATGCTTTTTATGGCCGACAGTAAGTGGACACAAATTCCCACACACACACCTCCTAATTATTGGGGTAAGTTGTTTTAGTCAGACCTCAGGGCAAAAGTATTGGGACACCTGAGCAAGAGCCCCAAATGTAGGAACAGGACTGCAGGGATTCACCACCACCTTATAGTGTTCCAAACTCCAGACTCACTAAACCCTTTCATCATGGTGCTGATGTTCACTTTATGGCCAAAAGTATGCGGACACAGATTCCCACACACACACTTCCTAATTATTGGGGTGAAATGTTTTAGTCAGACCTCAGGACAAAAGTATTGGGACACCTGAGCAAGAGCTTGTCTGACATCCCGTTTCAAAACTGTGTGCATTTATACTGAATCACTTCCTTTCTAAAATAATTTGGAGCGCGTCTGTGGGAATTTGTGCCCGTTCCGTCAATAGAAGTTGGAAGAGAACACTTTACACACACTTTTAACCAAAGTGACTTACAGTACCATGACAGTATACTGTCTAAGCAGCCGAGGGTTAAGGGCCTTACTCAAGGGCCTAGGAGTGATAACCTGGCAGTGGTGGGGCTTGAACCAGCAACCTTTTGATTACTAGTCTGATTGCTGTCATATTTGACTGAACGGGCACAAATTCCCACAGACGTACTTCAAAGCCTCACACCTGAACATCACATCCGACCCCACGAACACAGAGTCGGGATTCACCACCATCTAACAGTGTTCCAAACTCACCAAACTCACTGAACCCTTTTATGGTGCTGATGTTCACTTTATGGGCAAAAGTATGTGGACACACTAATTATTGGGGTGAGTAGTTCCAGTCAGACCTCTTGCTAACAGGTGCAGGGCAAAAGTATTGGGACAACTGAGCAAGAGCTTGCTGGACATCCCGTTCCAAGACTGTGTGCATTTATACCTGTGGGAATTTGTGCCCATCTGTGGGAATTTGTGCCCATTCTGTCATTAGAAGTTGGAAGAGCGGAGGAGGCTGGGTTCGAAGTCGGGTTGAATGTTAGCAATAGATGTGGCAGAAACGACTAAAATCAATCATTAGGAGGGGTGTCCACATACTTTTGGCTTATTTATAGTGTATATAAAAAACCAATGTGGCAACAGTTTAGGGAAGGCCCTTTTTCTGTTCCAGGATGTTTCCATGGAAACAAAGTGAAATGTAATAACAGAAGTACTAGTAGGTGTCCACATACTTTTGGTTCTAGTGTGTTTCTTTCTGTATGTGACGGCAGTGGAAGTTCCGATGCAGGTCCAGGTGTCACAGCGAAGTGCAGACGGGGAACACAGGGGGAACGCCGGTCCGCTAAAATCACACCTCAAACACACAGCAGCAAGGACCAACCAATCAGGAGCCTAGCTGCCGCTGACATCACAACAGTGGACAGGAATAGACAGGAAGTGTCGCTGTTTTTGATCTTTTTAAGTACGGGACAAAAAAAAGGAAATGAGGTCGACCTTCACACCCCCCACAGCTGTGTCTGAGAACGGACATACACACACACACACACACACACACAAGCAGAGAGCACACACCTGCACACACACACCTGCACACACACACACACACAAACACACACACACACACACACACAAGCACACACACATGAGCACACACACCTTCATTTCAGTGTTTGAGAATGAACACACACACACAAGCACACACACACACGAACACACACGAGCACACACACACACACACACATTCATTCCAGTGTTTGAGAATGAACACACACACAAGCGCGCGCACACACACATACAAACACACACACACATACAAACACACACACACACACAAAAACACACACACAAAAACACACACACACACACACACACACAAACACACACACACACACAAACACACACACACACAAAAACTCACACACACACATTCATTCCAGTGTTTGAGAATGAACACACACACAAGCGCGCGCACACACACATACAAACACACACACACACACACACAAACACACACACACACACACACACACAAACACACACACACACACACACACACACACATTCATTCCAGTGTTTGAGAATGAACACAAGCACACACACACACACACACACCTTCATTTCAGTGTTTGAGAATGAACACACACACACAAACACACACACACACACACACACACACACACACACACACACACACACACCTTCATTTCAGTGATGAGATGAAAGCAGATCAGACAGAAGATTCATGCATTTATTCATCCTGTAATACAGATTCGTCCTGATCAGGGTCGCGGTGGGTCCGGAGCTGGACACCCTGGACCCAGAGCACCAAAACAGCCTGGATGGGACGGGGTGCAAATCCGCTCCCTTTTACATGTACGCTGTTTATCCAAAGTGACTTACAATTATGACTGGAAACAGTTTGAGCAAATTGAGGGGCCTCGCTCAAGGGACCAACTGTGGCAACAGTTGAGAGGATTGAACCGGCAACCTTCTGATTACTGGTCCAGAGCTTTCCCAAAATGACTTACAAATGTGACTGAATACCATTAGATTCACTGAGGCTTGTTAGGAGCCTCGCTCAGGGGCCCAACGGTGGCAAGTCTAGAATAGAATAGAATAGAATAGAATAGAATAGAATAGAATAGAATGCCTTTATTGTCATTGCACAGTGCACAACGAAATTTTTGAGCATCTCCTTGACGGTACATGTATGTACACACAGACATATATATACACATGTATTTACAAAATAAACATATACACATCTAGATACAGAAATAAACGTGTGGTTTTAAGAACTTTCCAGAAAAGAAAAGAAGAAGAAGGTTATTGCACGGTCTCTATAAATTGCACATTATTTCCTAGGATGTAAAGTTTGATAGTTTAGTGTTTTTATGGCGGAGGGGTAAAAGCTTTTCAGGAGTCTGGAAGTACGGGCCTTGATACTCCTATAGCGCCTACCAGAGGGCAACAAGGAGAACAGGTTGCAACAAGGGTGAAATGAGTCCTTTATGATGTTTGTGGCCCGACGCAGGCATCGGGTTTTGTAAATGTTCTCTAGTGAAGGCAGCTCAGTGTTGATGGTTCTCTGAGCTGATTTGATTACCCTCTGAAGAGCCTTCTTGTCAGCCTCAGAGCAGCTGGCATACCACACCAGAATGCCATGGGTGAGTATGCTTTCCACCGTGCTGTGATAGAAGGACACCAGTAGCTACTTGGACAGGTTGGCCTTTCTTAGTGTCCTTAAAAAGTAGAGCCGCTTCTGTGCTTTTTTCACTAGAGAGGTGGTGTTGGTGGTCCATGTGAGGTCCTGGGAGATGTGTGTGCCTAGGAATTTGAAATTAGACACTCTCTCTACTGTGTTTCCTCCGATGTCTAAGGGTGTAGGTTCCTCTCTCTGTCTCCTGAAGCTGATGACCATTTCTTTTGTTTTAGAGGTGTTGAGTGCCAGGTTGTTAATGGAGCACCATTCAAACAGTTTGAGGACTTCTTCCCTGTAGGCAGACTCATCTCCATTCTGTATTAATCCAATTACAGTGGTGTCATCTGCAAACTTGATGATTGAGTTTGTGCTGTGGGTTGGTGTACAGTCATGGGTGTAGAGGGAGTAAAGAAGAGGGCTCAGCACACAGCCCTGTGGAACTCCAGTACTCAGTGTCAGAACAGGGGAGAGATGGGCCCCCATCCTAACAGACTGTGGGCGGTTTGTTAAAAAGTCCTCAATCCACCTGCATGTGTGCTGGCTGACACCCAGGTTTAGCAGCTTGGATACCAGTCTGCTGGGAATAACTGTATTAAACGCAGAGCTGAAATCCACGAACAGCATCCTCACATATGTTCCCTGATGTTCCAGGTGAGTCAGTGCCACGTGGAGAGCAGTGTTGATGGCGTCTTCTGTTGACCTGTTGCCTTTGTAGGCAAACTGATGTTGGTCCAGGGTGGGCGGGAGTGAAGACTGTATGTGCTTCAGAACCAGTTTTTCAAAGCACTTCATCACCGTGGAGGTGAGAGCCACCGGTCTGAAGTCGTTCAGGCTGTTGATTGTGGCTTTCTTTGGAAGAGGCACAATGGTGGCAGACTTGAAACATTTAGGGACAGTGCAGTGGGACAGAGAGAGGTTGAAGATGTTTTTGAACACCTCTGCCAGTTGATATGCACAGTCCTTAAGTACCCTCCCTGAAATTCCGTCTGGGCCGGTCGCTTTCCTGGGGTTCACACTGCGGAGCACTCTCCTGACATCCTCTGTACTCACAGTAAGTGCTAGGCTGTCAGCAGTTTGCAGTGGTGCTGTCCTGTTCTCTGCTTCCTCCACTGCAACCCCCTCAAAGCGTGCAAAGAAATAATTCAGTTCCTCCACTAGTGAGTCACTGCTACTGGTGATTGTGTTTTTATTGCCTTTGTAGTTTGTGAGGTGGTGGATGCCTTCCCATGCATGCCGGGGGTTGCCATCACTGAAATGGCCCTCAATCTTCAGCCTGTACGCTGCTTTTGCGTCTTTGATGGCTCTCTTCAGGTTGGACCTGGCAGTGCTGTAAAGTTCGCCATTTCCCGACCTGAAGGCTGTGTTGCGGTCCCTCAGTCGGCACTTAACCTCCCTGGTCATCCATGGCTTGTTGTTTGGAAAGCATCTGATGCGCTTGTCA
>NC_085998.1:2594495-2604495 GCF_030014385.1 Trichomycterus rosablanca
CTTGTTGGAGGACTCAGAAGACGAGAACAACCAGGAACTTCACTTTACCGGCAAAAGCTTCATTCAGACTGAGCTCATCCAAACACGATCCAGGACACGGAACGGAACGAATCCCAGAAGGAACCAGGATGGATTTGCATGATTTGTACCGAGGCTCGATGCTTCTCATGTGGATGTGTCCTAAGAAATGAAGTATTTGGACCCCTGAGCGCTCTCTCATTCCTGTGTAGCTTTACAATCAGACACTCTTTGGGAAACCTTTCTACAACCCCTGGCAAAAATTATGGAATCACCACTCTTGGAAGATGTTCTGTCAATTGTTTAATTTTGTAGAAAAAAAATTAATCACAGACATGCCACAAAACTATCATTTTTCAAAATGTCAACCTTCTGGCATTAAGAAACAATAAAAAAAAGAAACAAATATAATAGTTGTGGTCAGTCACAATTGCTTTTTTTAGATCAAGTAGAGGAAAAAAATATGGAATCACTCAAATCTGAGGAAAAAATTATGGAATCACTCTGTAATTTGCAGTTTAAAAACAAAACATCTGCAGCAGATTAGATTTGCTAATTATTCTTCAGTTTAAAAAGAGTGCTCACACCTCGGAGAGCTGTTGCACAAAGCAGATTGTCATGAATCAGGGTTCCAACACAAGATATGTCAGTTGAAACAAATGAGAGGATTATAAAACTCCTTCAAGAAGATAAATCATTGTGGAATGTCGCAAAAGATGTTGGTTGTTCCCAGTAAGCTGTGTTTAAAATCTGGACCAAGTACAAACAAAATGGGAAGGTTGTAAAAGGGAAGCATACTGGTAGACCAAGTAAGACATCAAAGCATCAAGATAGAAAACAAAGCAATATGTCTTGAAAACAGAAAATGCACAACAAAACAAATGAGAAACAAGTGGCCGGAAAGTGGAGTCAATGTCTGTGACTGAACTGTAAGAAATCACCTAAAAGAAATGGGATTTACATACAGAAAAGCCAAACAAAAGCCATCATTAACACCTAAAAAGAAAAGAACAAGGTTAAAGTAGGCTAAAGAAAAGCAATCGTGGACTGTGGGTGACTGGATAAAAGTGATCTTCAGTGATGAATCGCGAATCTGCATTGGGCAAGGTGATGATGCTGGAACTTTTGTTTGGTGTCTGTCAAATGAAATTTATGAAGATAACTGCCTAAAGAAAACATGTTAATTTCCACAGTTGTTGATGATATGGGCCTGCATGTCGGGTAAAGGCACAGGGGAGATGGTCTTCAATAAATGCCAAAGTCCACATTGAAATTTTGGATGCTTTTCTTATTCCATCAGTTGAAAGGATGTTTGGTGATGATGACTTCATTTTTCAAGATGATAATGCATCTTGCCATAGGGCAAAGGACGTGAAAACTTTCCTTCAAGAAAACATATAATGTCAATGGCATGGCCTGCAAATAGTCCGGATCTCAATCCATTTGAAAATCTCTGGTGGAAATTGAAGAAAATGGTCAATGACAAGGTTCCAACCTGCAAAGCTGATCTGGCAACAGCAATAAGAGACAGTTGAAGGCAGATTGATGAAGAATACTGTTTGTCATTAGTTAACTCCATGCCTCAGAGAGTTTAAACCATTATAAAAGCCAGAGGTGGTGCAACAAAGTAATAATGGTGCAGTGTTTTCTAATGATTCCATAATTTTTTCCTCAGATTTGAGTGATTCCATATTTTTTTCCTCTACTTGATCTAAAAAAAAGCAATTGTGACTGACCACAACTATTATATTTGTTTCTTTTTTTATTGTTTCTTAATGCCAGAGGGTTGACAGTTTGAGAAATGATAGTTTTGTGGCATGTCTGTGATTTATTTTTTTTCTACAAAATTAAACAATTGAAAGAACATCTTCCAAGAGTGGTGATTCCATAATTTTTGCCAGGGGTTGTACTTTTGAGACTTTGGAGTGTGTCTGCGTGTGGGAATTTGTGCCCATTCGGTCACTGCAGTCAAGCAGGTCGAGTCAGGCACCGATGGCTCGCAATTCAAGCAGTATTCATCCCCAAAGTGATGAGTCAGGTTGAGTTCAGGGCTCTGTGTACGTGAACCACGTCTTTATAGAGCCTGTTCAGGGGAAAGGGAACTTCCCTAAACTGTTCACTAGGTTAAAAGCATGTTATTTACCTTATAACACTTGTTAGCAGCGGATGTGGCACAGACGACTAATCATATTCATCATATTAATCATTAATTGTGCATGTAGATGTGAAGAAGATTTGAGAACATGAGGGTCAGAAAACTGCAGATAATCTTACAGAGCAAGATGATCACCAGTGAGCGAGAAGACGAGACGACCAGAACAGAACAAAGCTTTACTTCATCGAAGGACTTGTTGGAGGACTCAGAAGACGAGGACGATCATAAATAAGGGCGACGTGAGACCAGTGGAGAAAAAAATGTGACTGAAGCTTCATCCTGGTTCCCTCTGGGATTCGTTACGTCCCGTGTCCTGGATCATGTTTGATGTTCTGCTCTGGATCAGTTTGGGATTTGGACCGAGCGTCTGTACCTGGACGCAGATGAAGCCTCTCTTGTATATCACTTATCTACCCTCAGTAAACACAGCGTCCTGAACTCGGGTTCGACCTCCCGGGTTGTTTAGCGCCGCTCGCCGTGATCTTTCCATGTTTGTTCTTTAATCACGGCGTGTTTGTGCCGGCGGCTCGGACGTATTTTACCTCCAGGACAGTATTTATCTACAGTGATGCGCGGTTAGGATCGTACGTCTAAAATAATAATATAATAAAGGTCTGAGCGGCGTACGAGCGCCTCAACGCTCCATATCAGGTCATGTGGTCCTGAGGTCGGTGACGTATGGAGGTACGGAGCCTCGCTAGTGCTGCAGCCTGACGACTGAAGGTCTCTGCACCTTATAAAATTAGTTATATATTATTAATATATAATCAAATATACATTTATTTCTTTATTTTAATGCTTTGAATTGACACTCATACAGGATGATTACATTTACGGTATTTTATCCAAAGCGACTTACAGCACTGTACAGTACTTGTCTAGGCAATTGAGGATCCTTAAGGGCCTTGCTCAAGGGCCCAACACTGGCAACCTGTCAGTGGTGGGGCTCGAACCAGCGACCTTTCGAATACTAGACCAGTACCCTAACCACTAGACTACCACTGTCTTGGAAATATGAACAAAAAAACGTGCAGCCTAGTGGTTAAGGTGCTGGACTAGTAATCAGAAGGTTGCCAGTTCAAGCCCCACCACTGTCATGTTGCCACTGTTGGGCCCTTGAGCAAGGCCCTAACCTTCAATTGCTTAGACTGTATACTGGCACAGTCCTGTAAGTCACTCGGATAAAAGCATCTGCTAAATGCCACTAACACTAGTAATCAGAAGGTCAGAAGGCCCCACCCCCCAAGTTGCCACTACTGGGCCCCTGAGCAAGGCCCTTAATCCTCAATCACTCAAATTGTGTTCAGTCATACTTTACTGCATTTAGCAAACGCGACTTACAATGTAATCAGAAGGTTGCCAGTTCAAGCCCGACCACTGACAGATTGCTGCTGTTGGGCCCTTAAGCAAGGCCCTTTGGATATCCACTCGCTTTGGATAAAATGTAAATTAATTATAAAGGAAATTGTTACAGGGTGTTTGAATGGCGCAGCTGTAAAAAACACACCAGCTATGCTATCGGCCGGACGGGCATCCTCACGGGCACGCGATCGGCTGTGTCTGTAGGGGGAGGGACGGTTACTAAAACAGGGTTCCTTGTCGATGCTGTAAGTGCACCCTCTGGTGGACGGTCGAGGCGACTGCATGAAAAAAAACACCCTGGACATGGGCACAGGGCAAACGCACACACACACACCTATGGGGACTGTAGAATCATGGGGAGAACATGCAAACTCCACACAGAAAGATTAGAACCCAGGACCTTCTTGCTGTGAGGCGACAGTGCTACCCACCGAGCCACTGTGCTTCCTCCGTGAGCAATTTGTAACACCTATTATCATATAATACAGGTACTATTATATTTTTTAGATATCAGCACCGTCTTCTTTCTTTTTGAAATGTTTCTCATTGTTGGATCTGACAGCAGTGTCTTTTCTTTTTATGGTACAGTGCCGAGGTAATTTTAATCTCTCGTTTCTTTTCTCTATTGTCTTTAAGAGACGAATGAGACACTAATGAACTTCTTAAGAGCACTTTACCTTTAATCTGTCTCCCACACACACACACCAGTACACCAATCAGCCATAACATTAAAACCACCTCCTTGTTTCTACACTCACTGTCCATTTATCAGCTCCACTTACCATATAGAAGCACTTTGTAGTTCTACAATTACTGACTGTAGTCCATCTGTTTCTCTGCATGCTTTGTTACCCCCTTTCATGCTGTTCTTCAATGGTCAGGACCCCCACAGGACCACCACAGAGCAGGTATTATTTAGGTGGTGGATGATTCTCAGCACTAAACACCTCACTGTCACTGCTGGACTGAGAATAGTCCACCAACCAAAAATATCCAGCCAACAGCGCCCCATGGGCAGCGTCCTGTGACCACTGATGAAGGTCTAGAAGATGACCGACTCAAACAGCAGCAATAGATGAGCGATCGTCTCTGACTTTACATCTACAAGGTGGACCGACTAGGTAGGAGTGTCTAATAGAGTGGACAGTGAGTGGACACGGTGTTTTAAAACTTCAGCAGCGCTGCTGTGTCTGATCCACTCATACCAGCACAACACACACTAACACACCGCCACCATGTCAGTGTCACTGCAGTGCTGAGAATCATCCACCACCTAAATAATACCTGCTCTGTGGTGGTCCTGTGGGGGTCCTGACCACTGAAGAACAGGGTGAAAGGAGGCTAACAAAGCATGTAGAGAAACAGATGGACTACAGTCAGTAATTGTAGAACTACAAAGTGCTTCTATATGGTAAGTGGAGCTGATAAAATGGACAGTGAGTGTAGAAACAAGGAGAACTCATCAAATGTTTTAAATATCTCAAAATATATATAAATATAAATATATATAACAGCAACAAATATCACAGAAAATCTTTTTCAAAACTTTTGATAAACAGCTTGTGTCACATGACTTAATGGTGATCGCTGATTGGCCTAAAAAGTTACTAGGTTTTTCTATTGTTTTTCTGACTAGTTGGATGTGGTTACTTTATATTTCCTTTGTAAAATAGAGACTTTAAGAGAAAATTATGCAACTATTACATGTTAAATAGATTGGGAAGGACCTGGTGACTACAAATATGGTCTAAACTCAATTTTGAAAAAAAAAATGTAGACACTAGGTTTTGCCATTGAAGGCGAGACTCGCTCTGGGTTACGTAGATCATTTTGGTGCTGTTGTTGGAACACTTTCTTCCTCCGATGGTGCGTCTGGTCGTCTGTCTGAACCGCGGGGATCACAGCGGGGTCGGTACGGAGGCAGATGGGTCAGCTATGACCAGAGGCCGTGTGTGTGTGTGTGGTCATCTATCACATATCTCATCTCGCAGATGGTCGTGCCTTCGCCTGATGTCCTCTAGACGCGCCCGTTAACGACTCAATCTGCCACGGTTACGCTTTTACGCTCACATTATCAAAAAATCACCAAAACGACGAAAACGGGTGAAAGGTGCCGACAGTTTGGAAAAAAACAAGATCAGCATAAACACATGCTCATAAGTGTATGGACACACCTTCTAAAACAAGGTTTGAGGTTACAAACAGGCGTCTAAAATCCGAGTCCAAGTGTTCCAATCTTCTACCTTCAACCAAATACAAAAGCTTCATTCAGACTGAGCTCGTTCCGGCTGTGTTCTAATAAAGGTTACAGATCCCGAGGCTAAACTAGATGCAAATACACTGATCAGCCATAACATTAAAACCACCTCCTTGTTTCTACACTCACTGTCCATTTTAGAAGCACTTTGTAGTTGTACAATTACTGACTGTAGTCCATCTGTTTCTCTGCATGCTTTGTTACGCCCTTTCATGCTGTTCTTCAATGGTCAGGACCCCCACAGGACCACCACAGAGCAGGTATTATTTAGGTGGTGGATCATTCTCAGCACTGCAGTGACACTGACATGGTGGTGGTGTGTTAGTGTGTGTTGTGCTGGTATGAGTGGATCAGACACAGCAGCGCTGCTGGAGTTTTTAAATACCGTGTCCACTCACTGTCCACTCTATTAGACACGCCTACCTAGTTGGTCCACCTTGTAGATGTAAGTTCAGAGACGATCGCTCATCTATTGCTGCTGTTTGAGTCGGTCGTCTTCTAGACCTTCATCAGTGGTCACAGGGTGCTGCCCACGGGGCGCTGTTGGCTGGATGTTTTTGGTTGGTGGACTATCCTCAGTCCAGCAGTGACAGTTAGGTGTCTGATCCACTCATACCAGCACAACACACACTAACACACCACCACCATGTCAGTGTCACTGCAGTGCTGAGAATGATCCACCACCTAAATAATACCTGCTCTGTGGTGGTCCTGTGGGGGTCCTGACCATTGAAAAAAAGGGTGAAAGGAGGCTAACAAAGCATGTAGAGAAACAGATGGACTACAGTCAGTAATTGTAGAACTACAAAGTGCTTCTATATGGTAAGTGGAGCTGATAAAATGGACAGTGAGTGTAGAAACAAGAAGGTGGTTTTAATGTTATGACTGATCTGTGTATATATTTTGTGGACACTGCAACTGTGAGCACTTGACAGTCTTCAGGATCAGGTTGTGTTGTTAATAAAAGAAAAAGAGCCAGAACTGATGATGAAAAGAAGACGATCATCACTGAGCGAGTGGACGAGACGGCCAGAACAGAGAAAAGCTTTACTTCGGGCGTGTCATGAGGCGCCCACGTGACGACATTGAAGGACTCGTTGGAGGTCCAACAGGTCCACTGAAATCTAAACTTAAGATTTGGGTCGCATGATCAGGGGCGACACGAGACAGCAGACCCATCTGTCCAGACAACCATCACACAGGAATGATGGAATTGTGACAGATCTGTACTGATCAGAGATGTCGGGTTGCCGTCGTTCTGCCTCTCTCGTGCGAGCGCTCAGGTTTGTGAGAATTTGGCGAGAGCTCGTACGGCCGTGAGATGCTTTCTCATGCTTTTCTCCGTACAGCTGACGTGCTATTAATAATTTTGTTCGCAACACATTTTCAATACGTCTTCTGTTTCTCTGGGTGTGTGAGAGAGCAAAAGAGAGAGAGAGAGAGAGAGAGAGAGAGAGAGAGAGAGGGAGTGTGTGTGTGTGAGAGAGAGAGAGAGAGAAAAAAGATTTATTTTCTTTACCATTTTATCTTTATGTACATATTTGTTCTTTTTATTATTTATACATATACTATGTACTATACTATATACAGTATATGTTAGCTTTGACAATACAAATATGTGCATTTGTCATGTCAATAAAGCGAATTGAATTGAATTGAGAGAGAGAGAGAGAGAGAGAGAGAGAGAGAGAGAGAGAGAGAGAGAGAGAGAGAGAGAGAGAGAGAGAAGTGAGGGGAAATGGGAGGGATGAGGGAGGGACAGAGAGAAAGAGTGAGAGAGAAAGCGAGTGAGGGCTGTGAATGAAGCAGCAAGTCAGTATAAGAGAGCGAGAGCGAGAGTGTGCGTGAGAGAGCGCAAGTAAATGAGAAAGTGTGAGAACGAAACAGCCAGAACAAGAAGTGTGTGAACGTGTGAGAGAGTATAGAGAAGAGAAAGCAAGGAAGTGAGAAAGTCAGAGAGAGCGTGAGAGAGAGAGAGAGAGAGAGAGTCACGGAATAGCTGGCACTCTCAGCTGTGGTTTTATTCTGACCACGGAGAGCCGCCGTGATCCAGCCTGAGAAAAGTGAGAGAGCTTTTCACGCCGAGAGAGACGCGAGAGCTGCGAGGAGAGAGAGAGAGAGGAAGATGGACTCGGATTCGGGGGAGCTGAGTGAAGGAGAATTCTCACCAGGTATGAAAGAGCATTCTCTTCTTCTTCTTTCCGTTTTTATCTGGTTTCCTTAATGACTTGTTTCCTGTCGGCTTCTGAACGCGCTTCTGTGTGGATACACACACACACACACACACACACACACACACACACACACACACTCTGACTCTGACTCTCTGACTCTGACTGATGTGTGTGTATAAGTGTGTGTGTGTAAGTGCGTGTATATGTGTATGAGTGTGTGTATATACTGTATGTGTGTGTATAAGTGTGTGTGTGTGTGTGTGTGTGTGTGTGTGTGTGTGTGTAAGTGCATGTATATGTGTATATGAGTGTGTGTGTGTATATACTGTATGTGTGTATAAGTGTGTGTGTGTGTGTGTGTGTGTGTGTGTGTAAGTGCGTGTATATGTGTATATGAGTGTGTGTGTGTGTATATACTGTATGTGTGTGTATAAGTGTGTGTGTGTGTGTGTGTGTGTGTAAGTGCGTGTATATGTGTATATGAGTGTGTGTGTGTGTATATACTGTATGTGTGTGTATAAGTGTGTGTGTGTGTGTGTGTGTGTGTAAGTGCGTGTATATGTGTATATGAGTGTGTGTGTGTATATTTCTGCACCTTACTTGTATTTTTGCACCTTATTTACTTTTTAGGCACCTTATCGGCATTGCCAATTTTACGCTGCTAATGTACAACATGTCACTACCTCATAAACCATTGTACCATCTATTCACCATCATGTACTAACACTTGTCCTTAGTCCTGTCTTCTAATTACTTGTTTAGATTAGGGATAATTAGGAATATCTTTTGTAGTTATTTATTATAGGATTTTTTGTATTTATTGTTGTATTTGCACTGTTTTGTATTGTCTTGCACTTTTTGTACCGTGTTACACCGTGATCCTAGAGGAACGCTGTTTCGTTTCAATATGTACTTGTATGTAGCTGAAATGACAATAAAACCTCTCTGACTCTGACTGACACTCACACACGCACACACACACACACACACACGCATACACACACGCACGCACACGCACGCACGCACACACACACACACACACCTAACTTCAGCTGTTCATGCCTTTTTCGCTCTGTGTATCAGTGTGTATTTAAGGTGCATGTATATAAAACACACTGATACTGACTGACAACGTGACAACGAGGGCAGGTCCACCACTGTCCAGCGCTGTCCACTATTGCCCAGCAACGTCCAGCTCCGTTTAACACTGCACACCGTCATACACTATCGTCCACCACATCCACTACCAGCACCATGCAACACTGTCCACTACCGTCTGGCACCGTCCAGCACCATCCACTACTGCCCAGAAACGTCCAGCTCTGTCCAACACTGCCCACCATTGTATACTATTGCTCAGCATCGTTCACTACCACTCAGCACCATCCACCACCATCCACTACTGTCCAGCACCATACAACTCCGTCCACTACCGCCCAGCACTGTCCACTACCATACAGCACCATTCAACACCATCAAACACTGTCCACTACTGTGCAGCTCCGTTCACTACCACTCAGCACCGCCCACCACCATCCACGACTGTCCAGCACCTTCCAATGCCGTCCAACACCGTCCAGCACCATTCAACACTGTCCACTATCGTCCAGCACCGTCCACTACAATCCAGCAGTCCACTACCGTCCGACATCATTCAGCACTGTCCACTAACGTCCAACACCATTTAACACTGTCCACTACTGTGCAGCACCATTCACTACCACTCAGCACCATCCACTATTGCCAGCAACTTCCAGCTCTGTCCAACACTGCCCACCATTGTACACTATTGTTCAGCACCGTCCACTACCGCCCCGCACTGTCCGTCATTGTCCACTACTGCCCAGCAACGTCCAGCACTGTCCAATATCATACAGCACCTTCCACTACTGCCCAGCACCTTCCACTACCATCCACCACTGTCCACTACCATTTACTACAGTCCAGCATGGTTCACTATGATCCACCACCATTCACTATCGTCCAGCACCATTACACACTGTCCATTACCCACACTTTTCCCAGACACCCCTG